>NC_044551.1:15750224-15950576 GCF_007565055.1 Rhinopithecus roxellana | reverse complement strand
TAGAAAAGTTGAGATCTAATGGAGATTAAATTCAACCAAGTGCAGTTAACACCGTGAGGTTCCGGCATTAATACCGTTTTCTTACTAGCATTGAGGCAACACACACTAGGGTGACCCATGAGTCATGCTGTTGTGTGACCCCTGCTCTTGAGTGTGGATGGGGCCTGGGACTTGTTTCTAACCAACCAAGTGTGACAAAGATGATGGGCTGCCACTCTCATGATTAGGTAATAATGTAATCATGTGAGGCCACTCAGCAGACTCAAGTGAGAGGGTCCCTTTGTGGCTTTGAAGAAGAAGCTGCCATGCTGTGAAAATGTCATTCAGTAGTGACTTAGAGTGGCATTTTGGAGCTGAGGGTGGTCCCTGGCTGACAGCTAGCAAGAAAATAGAGACCTTGGTACTACAACTGCAGATGGACACATCTGCCAGTAATAACAGCTACAGATCCTTCTCCAGTTGAGCCTCTGATGAGACTGCAGCCATGGCTGACGTATGGATTGTAGCCTGCTAAGACCCTGAGTTAGGGAATGAAGCTAAGCTGTGTTCATTTCTGTGACCCACAGAAATCCTGAAATAATAAATGGATGTTGTTTTAAGCCACCAAGTTTGTGGCAACTTGCTATGCAGCCTAGAAAACCATAGAGATGCCATCACTGAGGAGCCTGAGTGAGAGAGTTTAGGGAGCATACACTAGAGTCCCACCTGAGAAAGTTTGAATCTTGGCTCCGCAGCTTACCGGCAGTGTAAATGTGGGCAAATTAGTGATATGCTTTGTGCTTTAAGAACCTTACCTGTCAGGTGCAGGTAATAATAATGTCTGCTTTTATTATACCGGGAGACATAAATGCATCGAAAAGGCACACACGTGTAGTAAGCACTGAATAAATGTTAGCTTCTGATACCTACATGGACAAGAGATACACCATAATACACATTTTAAATTGTTGATTTGGAAAAATGTACATGTTTGAACTCCCCTGAATTACTTGATTTGACCTTGTTCTTCTAGTTGAGATTTAATGCTAAGCCTTGTGCAAACATCATTAAAAATATACTTCTCTGCTCTCTAGTTAACAATTTAAAAGAGATAACGTTGAAGCAAATATACACATGAAAACATAAAACAAATGTGTAAGATTTGCGCAAACATAAAACATAATTAGGGTTGATGGTTTTAGTGTGTGTGCTGAGTAGTATGGTGGGTTTGATGTTTTAATTTTGCTCAGGGATGACTTGATGGTTTCTGACTGCTAATGGCTGATGGGGGAAGATGATTCCAAGGTAAGAGAGATGCACCTTGAGATGGCAATGGAGACTTGGGTGCCCCTTGGGAGATGGAGGTTGGTTCCTCAGCTCAAAGGGACACTAGGCAGCTGGGGAAATGAATCATCCCTAGGGAAAGACAATGAGCAGGGTGCCACTTAAATGAGCAGCAGTGAGTAAATGTTGATGCTGTTCATGAAAGCACAGAACACAGAGCCCAGCAGCAAATCCCAAAGAGTCCAGTAGTTAACTTCAAACATTGGAATCTGGAGGCAGCCAAGTGACGCATGTGCATCTGGACGTTATTCTGTGATGTCCGTTTCTGCGAAATAAACACCAGTAGACATGAACTATTGAAATAAGATGCCAATAGTGCTCTGAGAGACTGAGTGATGCACTAACTTTCTCTTCCTTCTCCCTTTCTCTCTCTCTTCCTTCCTTTCTCTTTATTATATTTTGTTTGTTGTTTTCTCTAGTCTTCCTAAAAACTGAATATCATGGGGATTGGACAGAAACATCCACTGTGCCTTGGTGTATAGGTGCCCATCCAGGGACCCTTCTGGTTCTTTCTGCCCCTTCAGGGGCAACCCATCACGTCCCAGGGAAGAAGTGGGACTTCAACATAGAACAGGGGTTGCTACATTGGTTTGAAATCTGTGATCATCTTGTCCAATCTTAGACAGAGGAACAGCCCTTAGACACTCTACAGAGCCCTCCATTCTGGAGAGACTTGGGGTCAGAATAACATTTTCCTTCGTGTTTGCAGGCAGTCGTGGTTTCTCTCTACCATCCCCTGCTACTGCTTCTCAGCTCCTTTCCAAGTTGTCTTCCTTCGCTGTCTTGACCTTAAATAGCAGCAACATTAAAACATTTCCTGGGGGCCTCCTTCCTATTCCTATTCACATTCACCTGACTGGTGACGTCAACTTCCTCACTGAGATCCTCACATCTTTACTGACCAATCCCTCACAAGTCTCTAGCTTGTGCTCAGCCTTCTCTGCTGAGCTCCGAAGTCATCTGGACAAAGCTTGCTGGCTGTCTCTATTTGGTGTTCTATGGACACCTCCCACACTCACATCTGAAACCGTTCTCATCTCCTTTCCACCAAGTCCCCAAACCTGACCCTGTGTAGTCACATTTCTTCTAGATCATCCAATTTTTTGGCATGTAATTGTTTATAGTGGTTTCTTAGGACCCTTTGTATTTCTGTAGTGTCAGTTGCAAGGTTTCCTCTTTTATTTCTGACTATATTTATTTGAGTCTCCCCTCTTTTTTTTCTTAGTTGCTCTAGCTAAGGATTTGTCCATTTTGTTTATGTTCTCAAAAATCAACTTTTAGTTTTATCGATTTTCTATTCTCTTTTTCATATTGTTTCTGCTGTGATCTTTATTATTTCCTTCCTTCTGCTAAATTCAGGCTTTGCTTTTTCTTTTTCTAGTTCCTTAAAGTGTAATGCTAAGTTATTTATTTAACATCTTTCTCTTTATTGATATAGATGCTTATTGTTATAAACCCTCTCCTTAGAACTACATTTCTGCATTCCGTAAGTTTTAGTATGTCGTGTTTTTATTCAAGATATTTTTATTTTCCTTTTGATTTCTTCTTTGACCCATTGGTTGTTCAGGAACATGTCATGTAACTTTCAAACATTTGTGAATTTTCCAAGATTCTTCCTGTTATTGATGTTTAGTTATGTATTATTGTGGTCAGAAAATAAACTTGATAAGATTTCAATCTTCTTAAATTTGTTAACAATTGACCTAAGTATGATCTATCATTGAGAATGTTTCATGTGCACTCTTCTTCTTCTGGAATGCCTATTATACGAACATTGGTTCTCTTGATGGTGTCCCATAGTTTCCATAGGCTTTCTTCATCTTTTTATATTCTTTTTCCTCCTCTGACTGGATAATTTAAAAGTCTTGTCTTTGAGGTCACTGATTTTTCAGCTTGATTATGTGCAAAACTTTACTGAATTTTTCTGTTCAATCATTTATGCTTCATCTCTAGGATTTCTATTTGTTTGCTTTTAGGGTGGTTATTTACATTTCTTTGTCAAATGTCTCATTTTGTCATTTGTTACTTTCAATTTTTACTTAGTTTTCTATCTGTATTTCCTTGTAGGTCACTTAACTTCTTTAAGAGGTATATTTTGAATTTTTTGTCAGTCAATTCATAGATCTCCATTTATTAGTGTTTGGTATGGCATCCTTATTAGTTTCCTTTAGCGGTGTCAAAAACTCCCTGATTCTTAATAGTCATTGTGTACTTGCATTGGCATCTGTTGATTTGAGGAAGAAGCCATCTCTTCTGGCATGTATAGTTGTTTTTTGGTAGACATAGACCTTTACTCTTAGTCTAGCCTGTGGTTCTGGATGGGCCAGCTAGTGCCAACAATGGGCAGACAGAGCTTGCCATCAGACTCTCTAGTTGGACTGGGCCACTGCCTGCACTCTTAGGTCATGTGGGGTTGCTGACTGGGCTCTACTGTCCTGTGAGGCCACTGACTGGGTCTGCTATCAGGTAGAGCTCCTGGCTGAGCACTACTCTTGCCTCTAAGTGGGCAGGGCCAAAGGCTGTATTCCTTGGCCAGGTGGCACCACTCTTTGAATTTGCAGTTTGGCAGGACTAAATACTAAGCTCTGATATTGGTTGGGATCACTATTTGGCTACTCAGGATCGGTTGTCAGAGACTATGCTCTGCAGAAATCCATGGTTTCAGCTAGCCTCCATGCCAGGTCAGAGGTTGGGATGGGCTCTGAGGCTGAGCAGGGTGGCTGGCTGGGGATTCAAGCCAGGTGGAACCTTCAACCATGCTTCTGGAAGCAACTAGCTCAGCCTTGTGTGTGGGTTGTGCTGTTGGCTGGCATCTGTGGTCGGGTGCTATCACTGGGAGGAACACAGAGCTACTGTGAAGCTGCATGTCCTTGTTTCTGTGTACCCACCTTCCATGTTGTTTCTAGCCAGCCCTCAGTGGTCTAGTCCTACAGGTAACTTCAGTGTTCCCTGTGAGGTGAAACAGAAGTAGGGCCTCCTGGCAAGAACCCCAGAAAGCTAGGGAAGCTGAACGCCCACCTTGGACTTTCTTTTACCCTTTCTAGAACCACAGGCCCAGGGGAATCCTCTCTGTTGAGAGTGGGGTGGAGTGCTGTTGTCGAAGTGAAACTGTTCCTCCTACTCCTCTAATGCTGCTTTTTCACAGCTCTGTGGTTGAAGAGGATATTTCAACTTCACTCTTGAATTTTGGGATTTTTCACAAAAATCTTGTGTGTGTTCTTTTCCGTGGATAGTCATTAGTTAGACTTTTTGAGAGGGGGACTGAAACTGAGGACCTCCTATTCTGCCATCTTTATGTCACTCCTTAGTTAATTTCAATGATGAGACTTTTCATTTTTAGTTTTAAACATATGAATGGTTTTTAATTTCTTCTCTATGTCTTAAAATACATTTTATTAAAACCAATTCTTCTTGATAGTCTTCTTAAGCAAATTATTGTGTTGGTTACTTTGGAGGATAAAATGCATACATGACTGACACTCTGCAATATAACTTATACAAAAATGTAGGAAATACGAAGTTAAATGCAAGAGAAGTGTATTAAGAAAATACTTAAACAGGAATACTATAATCAATGTAAGAGCGCTCACAAAGTAGTATGTCGTCAACAGAGAAGATAATAAACATCACTTCCTAGATCCTTTCAGCTTGCAAAGCAGAGAAAGGATGCATGATGGATTTGGACACCCAGATCAATGTTCCTTTGCAAAGAACAGTCATGGCAAGTGAGAAGAGTTGTGTGTTTTCCTTTGTGTTGTTGTTGTTTTGTGTTTGTTTCCTTGTTGTGATTTAGTCAGCTACATGCCGTATTTCTTGCTCTAGGGATTCACTTCTGTCTGTAGAGCTAGGACACTCCACTTGCCAGTCCTTGGTCCTCACATTCAGTTCATCTTCACGTGGAGAGTAAGTTGCCTGGGCCAGGGTTTCTTCCACAGCTGGAGGGCCTCTGTACAACTTTCATCTTTAACCACATGCTCATCCCAGGGCAACAAATCCTGGGTGCAGTAAAGTTCCCAAAGCTGTGGACACAGGCAAGAGAACAAATCCTAGATAAGGAGAAACTTGATTGACTATTGGTTATTTTTCTCCTTATTCGCTAAGCCCTTTAGGATTGCAGCAAAAAAAAAAAAAAAAAAAAAAAAAAAAAAAAAAATTCTAGCAATTAAACCAAATGTATATAAACAGTAGACAGACTTACTGCACACTCTGCATCTATAGAATTTGGGAACAGAAGTGCCTAAAATGTGTTTACTCCAGTTCACCTTGGATTTTAATGATCGTCCCTGGACGATCAAGAAAACTTGATTCTCTAGTAGCTTCCCAACGTACATAATGTGGAGAAAAACACAAAAGCACATCAGAGCATGCTGCTGTGGCCATGGTTCTAAACTCTGGGTTCCATTAGGAGCTCCAAAAATTACCAATGCGGGGCTACACTCCAAACATGAAGAAATTGGAATTCTTCAGCGAAGACTACCACGGGCACTTTCAGTGGCTTTCCAGTTGTGCACCTGTGCAGCAAGGGTTAAGGAACAGGTTTAATATTCGTCGTCAAATGACTCGAGTCAAATTCGTATGGTTTCAGTTTCACAACCCTGCCTCTTAAAACCCCACCTTGTGGCCGGGCGCGGTGTCTCAAGTCTGTAATCCCAGCACTTTGGGAGGCCGAGACGGGCGGATCGTGAGGTCAGGAGATCGAGACCATCCTGGCTAACACGGTGAAACCCCGTCTCTACTAAAAAATACAAAAAAAAAAAAAAAAAAAAAAAAAACTAGCCTGGCGAGGTGGCGGGGGCCTGTGGTCCCAGCTGCTCGGGAGGCTGAGGCAGGAGAATGGCGTAAACCCGGGAGGCGGAGCTTGCAGTGTGCTGAGATCCAGCCACTACACTCCAGCCCAGGCGACAGAGCGGGACTCTGTCTCAAAAAAAAAAAAAAGAAAACCCCACCTTGTGTCCCTAGTTGTGCATGACTATAAAACATATATAGAAGTAGTTTAAAAGTCAAAGTACTTCAAGTTGAAACTTTTCCACTTAAAATAAAAGCAGCAATCATAGAATAGAGATAAATTATACATTTAATGTGGTGATATTTAATTAGCCTCCTGTATACATTTGTGGCTAGAGAAACCAATGTAACGATAGTTTATTTCATTATTTCATGCTTTAATTGAGGTTCCTTTTCACAGATCAAGACATTAGAAGACGGCTTTTATGAAAAAATTGTCTAAGTATCTAGAATGCTTCAAATACAGTATAAATAAAATGCAGTAGTTACCTATCAAACTTTTAATACCAAATAATATGTTTTGAGTCTTTGAAAATTATGATTTTATTTTTACATATTCACAATAAAACAGCAATTTTTAACTGTGAGATAAGCAATATTTTTCCCAAGATTAGGATATCAGTATATATCTAGCACCACCCAATGATTAAATAAAGAACACTCAACAGTGTTAACAATAGCCAATAGTTTTTTGCTGGTTCGGTGTCAGACAGAACAAAGACATTCCATGTTTCAGCGGGTCGAATCCTCCTCTCATCTCTATGCGGTAGGCGGTGATCCCGACGCCTTCCACAAGGCTTGGGGAACAGAGGCAGTTTCAAGGCCTGTTCTGGAAATGTTCACCACTCACAACACAGTCCGGCATCACCTGGACTCAATACACAGTCTGGCAGCATCAGCATCGCCTGGGAGTTTGTCAGACGTGAGGATCTCAGAATTAACCCCAACCTCATATCCTGAATCAGAATTCAAATTTTAACAAACCCCCAAGGTCATCTGTCTACACAGAATGGTGTCTTTGCACATGTTTGCTCCAAACAATGTCAGGGATTATTTTCAATGTTATTGAAATAAGTAAATACACAAAACGCTTTTGTAATAATGCTTCCTTGCATTTGTTTGCTGCTCCAGGATTCAAGCAATACTTTCGAGTGAATCATTTCCTGTCATTATGTCCACGTAGTTCAGAGACGTTTGAGAAAATTGCCGCTGATTCTTGTGCTTTAATAAGTAGCAGATAGAAAAGTACAACGCACACTTTTGACTACGTTGAGAATCCACTCATAGCAGCAGATGCTCTCTGTGAACTATCTTTCCTCCAAAAATGTGTGAAAACAGGTCGGGCACAGTGGCTCATGCCTGTAATCCCAGCACTTTGGGAGGCCGAAGTGGGTGGATCACCTGAGGTCAGGAGTTCTAGACCAGCCTGGCCAACATGGTAAAACCCCATTTCTACTAAAAGTACAAAAATTAGCTGGGCGTGGTGGCAGATGCCTGTAATCCTAGCTACTCAGGGGGCTGAGGCAGGACAATCACTTGAACCCAGAAGGTGGAAGGTGCAGTGAGCCGAGATCGCGCCATCGCACTCCAGCCTGGGGGCCAAGAACGAGACTGCATCTCAAAAACAAACAAACAACAAACAAACAAACAGGACTCAAGCTGGAGGTAAGTGCCGCAAGATTAGAAGCCCGTTAGACCGTGTGTTGGATATTCAAGATGCTGTCCATCAGAGTGAGAATGCATTTCAGTCCTCGCTGTTGGGGTCAGCCAAGCGCGCACATTTTCAACGAAACCCCTGGATGTGTCAATATTGAAAGAACTGTATTCTTTTTGACTGGCTAACTGTTCAGGAATATTCTATAATTTAGCATTTATTACCTATCAAAATCCTTAATCTTTGCTCATTTTCCCTATGAACTTTGGATGCCGGGCTAGTCTCCAACTAGACATTACTAGATAAGCTCTCTGTTTCCCATTGTTTTCCTCCTCATCCACTCACCCAGTACAATTCAACCATGCAGTTCTCTAATGACTTTTCTAGGGTAAGCCATTACCTTGTAAATGTAGACCTTCACCTTCTGTGCAATCTGCTGACCCCCAATGGGTGATTGTGGTTCTCAGTTACTTCTGCTGCTTGGACAAGATCACCTGGCACTTAGAAGATACTTTGTTCTGTGTTTCTGCTCCCTCTATCCAGGCCTCCGGTTATGCTCAGTTATCTCCTTCCTAGGTCTGAGGCCCCTCTGTGCTGCACTGCGGCCTCCGAGTGGCTCGCACAACAGCCCCGGCACCCCTCCAGCCAGCAGGGAGGCTCTGAACTCCTGGGGCTCCACAGAAACTGGCAGAAAGTCTCCCTGGGGAACAAGGTAGGCAGAAACCTCCTTCCCTCAGCATGTGCTAAAGGGGCTGGTCCGGAGAAGCAGGTAAAGAATGTCGGGTATGGTTTCTAGTCTTGGACTCTACCAGCATTGGCTCCCGAGAGATAGAAAGCAGCGGGTTTCTAACATCTCACACATCATCAAGTGGAAACGGCTGCTGCAGCTGCTGCTGTCTTCTCTGCTGACTTGAGGAACCAGGAGTCTGGGCTCTTTTCTGTCCCTGCTTGTGATCTCCTGGTTGCTGCCCCCAGCAGCGCGAGTTACAAGAGAGGGTTGGGGTCATTGGAATAACATGGTGGCCTCCTGTTTACACACACATGTGTAAATGCACAGAATGCACATGCACATACATGCATGGGTGTGCATGCACAGAACACACACACACATGCATGGGTGTGCATGCACAAAACACACAAATATGAATAGTCATGCATGCACCCAAACAAGCACACACATGCTGGACATGCATGCACAGAACACACACACATGAATAGGTGTGCATGCACAGAACACACAAACATGAATAGGCATGCATGCACACACACAAGCATGCCCATGCTGGAAATGCATGCACAGAACACACACATGAATAGGTGTGCATGCACAGAAAACACGCACATGGATGGGCGTGCATGCACAGAACACACACATGCATGGATGTGCAAGCACAGAACACACAAACATGAATAGGCACGCATGCACACACACGAACACGCACATGCGGGACATGCATGCACACACACATGCATGGGCTTGCATGCATAGAACACACATGCAAATACATGCATAGGCATGCATGCACACATACACACAGGGCATTCCTCCCACCCCAGGCACCTTGGCCAATGACAGCATCAGTGGTCGGTTCGCGTGGATCCCTCCACTAGTGACCATTTTCACGACCTTCACATTTAACTTTGAATTTCTTCCCCATGAGCGGGGCTGCCAGATGCCAGGTTGATAATGAGCTGTGAGCTCAGAGTGGCATCAGGGACCCACAGGACCATGGCTTGGGGCACTCAGGTGCCCAGAACAGACCGCCTCCCCCCAACCAGGCAAGGGCTGTGCCACGTGGAGTTTCTTTCACTGGTTTTCCCCCAAAGTGGTATTAAAAGTAGTCACTTAATGATAATGAATTGAATTGTTCCTATCTAAAGTGGACTGACTGGCAGAATGCTGGCAACAGAGAGATCCCTGACGCTGGCTAAGAAAACAAAAGTAATTGGATTACAAAAAAAGAAAATAAGATAAACATTCATTAAAATTACAGTAACAGGCTGTGATTAATGAGCAGTGGAGGAGCACGCAGCACGCAGCCCAGCCCTCGAGGTCTCCCTGACAGGTGTGCCAACCGGGGCTCCTCTTCCAGAGGAATTTCCATGGGCTTCTCAGATCAAGAGGAAGGCACTTGCCTTTCCTAACGATTTCTTTCTCCCGACTTTCCCTTTTCATTATCAAAGAGTTCAAAAATGGTTAATAGCAGAAAGGATCTTCCTGAAGGAAAACATGTCTTTTACAATGATCATTACTCAGATTCTGTGTTTCTGGTACAGTTTAAAGGATGGCTGGCCATTTTTCCAGGCAGTCAGATTCGGGGCCCCAGCCTCTCTTCACTCAGTTGTCCTGCGTGTTCCCAGGAAGGACTGGATCTTTACTACAACGTCCACAAGCCAAGAGCACCCACCATGTATTTCAGTGACGCATGGGAAAGGTCCCTGAATGGGGGATTGAGAGCTGGTGGGTCCTGAGCATGCCCCCCTTTGGGGACCTTGCTGGTTTAATCCCCCTGTGCCCGCCCTTCTTCAAACTCACTGTTAAAACAAGCAGCACTTGGACGTCCTCTGACACGGCTGCCTTACCAGGCTGCCAGGAGGCACTGTGAGAGCGTCCCCATAAACACCACGAGTCCAGCTCCATGTTATTCAGGCCCCACAGAGACTGCAACCTCAAACCAGGAGTCTTTAAAGAGCCAGCCGGAGAAACCCTCAGAGGGTCACAACTGGGTCCTGTCATGGAGGATGGTGCCCAGGGTTCCAGGAATCAGGACAAAGGCCCTCATCACAGAGATGCAAATGCAACATCCTCGGCATCAGAGAAACCGGCACCAGACATGGCCCCGTCTGAGCCCAGGCCCTGCGGGAGGAATGGTGAGTGCCGGCGTCTTGGCGAAGGCTGTGATGGTTGTGTGTGGGAGGACAAGGCTCTTGGAGGCCTCCTCCTAGTGCCACCCTGTGCCTGGTGCCCTCAGGCCCACCTCCACCCTGCACGAGGGCCACACACAATGGACAAAGCAGTGAGCTCCGGGGCGTGGACAGATCCTCTCTGACCCTCCCTAGAGCTTCACCACATGGAGCAAGGCAGTGAACAGCTCCCGGGTTAGCACCCTCTGTTTTCTTGCCTGTGTAATGTTCATAATAACAAAGTCCTTGCCCTCAGGAACATGCGGACTCTCACTGCCTCACGTGCCGGGCCCTAAGATGCTTGTTTTTGCTTTCTGCTTGTTTCCCAGGAAGGGAGGCCTGCACCCAGATGTGTTGCTCTGCTCACAGCAGGCATAACTCTCCACTGAACAACAGTGACTCTATGCTTGGGGTGTGGAGCCAGGTGTCCCACACCCCTCTGTGGGCCCATGCGGGCCAGCGATGCACCTGCCGGTCCCTGCAGGGACAAGTGGGGTCCCTGGGGTGACTGAAGCCCAAACGGTGCAGGCAGAAACCGCTGCCATGATGACTTCACAGGCCGCAGTCTTTGTGTCTTTTATTCCAAAGCACATCATGGGTTGTGATTTTTCCCACAAGCCGGGTCCAATCTGTGTCTCCTCAGCCTCAGGGGATTTTGAGAAAAGCTGGACTTGGGGCCATGAAAAGTTCCGCACTTGACTCTGTATTTATATTTCATGTCAGTTTCAGTTTCCAAACATACAGATGAACATACACAGCCATCAGATCTAGGAACTGCACCTAAGCTTAAATGTCTTAATTAAGCACAGACTTAAATTTCTCAGTGGTGGTTTCCCTTTTGGTCGCCCAGGTATCAAGATGCCTTGCCCAGGGTTCAACAGGCACGGAGCATCCTGAGGTGAATCTGCCAAGCCCAGGGGCTTGCAAGTGTCCCCTGGCCTCCTTTTACGTGGCCCCAGTGAAAGCAGAGATGGGGGCTGGGGATCTGTTTGGCCTTCGCAAGCTTAAATAAGCCACTTATGGGGGCACCCTGCTCATCTTTACAGGGCTGCCGGCGAGGGGAACCGCTCTCTTCAGGGTTTGCCCCCATGACCCCTCTGCTTCTGCAGCACCCACAGTGAGGAAGGAGCCCTCCAGCTCACAAGGAAGGCTGCAGAGAACAACCAGGGCCCACAGGGACTCCTTAGTCAGGTCACTAAAGTTTAAAAAATACATCCCAGGCCGGGTGCAAGTAGCTCACACCTGTAATCCAAGCACTTTGGGAGGCCGAGGCTGGTGGATTACCTGAGATTGGGAGTTTGAGATCAGCCTGGCCAATATGGTGAAACCCCGTCTCTACTAAAAATCCCCCCCCCCCCCAAAAAAAAAAAAAAAAAAAAACAAAACAGGCATGGTGGTATGCACCTGTAATCCCAGCAACTCAGGGACTCAGGGAGGCTGAGGCAAGAGAATCACTTGCACCCGGGAGGCAGAGGTTGCAGTGAGCCGAGATCCCATCATTGCACTCCAGCCTGGACCACAGGAGCAAAACCACCTCAACAAACAAACAAATTCCAAGTGCATATTCCTACTTTTAAGAAAATAGAGACCAGGCATGGTGGCTCACGCCTGTAATTCCAACACTTTGGGAGGCCGAGGCGGGCAGATCACTTGAGGTCAGGAGTTCGAGACCAGCCTGACCAACATGGTGAAACCCCATCTCTACTAAAAATACAAAAATTAGCTGGACGTGGTGGCGCGTGCCTGTAATCCCAGCTACTCGGGAGGCTGGGACAGGAGAATCACTTGAATCCGGGAGGTGGAGGTTGCAGCGAGCCAAGATTGTGCCACTGCACTCCAGCCTGGGTAATAGGGCGAGACTCCATCTCAAAAAAAAAAAAAAAAAAAAAAAGAAAGAAAAAAGAAACTAGAAGGTTAGGTAAGCTCCAAAACAACCATGGCTGACGAAGCTCTTGGGAGAGGAGTCTGCAGTTTGGAGCATCCGGAGGTGTGATCCCCACCCCAGAGGGTAACGAAGACCTTCTCTTCATGAAGGTCACAGGCGCGTTAACAAACTGCCCACGGCATTTCACTCCTGCACGTGTGGTTCTTTGAGCAACAGATGTTGTTCATACTTTAATTTTTGCTCATTAGTTTTGTCCCTGATCCCAGACGCTGCTTCAGTGGGGTTGGGGTGTCCTGGGGCAGCCCCTGGAGCTCCTCCATGAGGAAACTAATAGCGTGGAACTCAGCCACAAAACACAGGAGCCCGGCCAAACACGATAGCAGGAGTGGCTTTTTGGAAGGAAAACCACACTACCTGCCCCACATGAGTTAATTTTCTAGTGGATTAGGCTGAAAACAGGAGCTCAAAACTTTAATGATCACTCATCCAAACCACAGCTCGTTTGTGCATAATTTGCTTCCATTATGTTCAGCCTATCGCGGCGATTCATGAATCAAGTGCGGAGCTTCATTTTTCACCGTCCGCCTGCCCTCTCAAGGTCGGGCGATGCCGTGTGCTCACTCCAGGCACGGAAGGGCAGCCACCTGAACCCACAGACTGCCTGGCTGGCCCTTCCCGCGAAATGAATTGTTAAACTGTGCTGAGAGTCAGGAGGGAAAACAGAGTGTGTACTCGGCAGGCCTGCAACAGACTCCCCCGGGTAGAAGGCACCTGGAATGCAAAGTTATTGTTTTACATAAAAATGGCAGGTCCTAGGAAGGAAAACCACACTGATATCACCAAGTAAGAAATGGCATCAGGAATTAGGGACTGGCTCGTTTCTTTGAGGGACCAGGGGACAGTTCCCAGAGCAAGGGGCTGTCTGCATAATTGCAGTCTTTGGTCTCCAAGGCTCCTATTTGCTTCTTACTCACCATGTCCCAGGTTCTCTGCTGGGTTCCTTCAATATGCAGTGCCTGTGAAGTCTCTAAAGAACTGTTCAAATTAGGTATTATCATTCCGGTTCTAGGTGCAAGGAAACTTTACCTATGCAAACAATGTGATTGACATTGCTTTAATTTCATCATTCTTCATTAGGAAAATAGGATAAACCAGCACGTTTCCAAGAATCTCTTTCTTAAAACAAATTGTCTTCTTGAAGTTCTCAGATAAACTGTCTGCATTGGGTTTACAGTTGACAATACATTTGGTAATTTTTGAACTCTTAGAGGGTTGACTGTTCCCACAATGTGTCCCTTATTAGTAGGATAAGCCATTGGCCCTGTGGCTTCTCTTGGGCACCAAGGATCACCATGCCTTCCACACTGGGGCGGGACACCCAGGAAGCCCAGCTGGATGGGGGCTTTTGGTGCCCAAGAACAGTCACAGGGCCAGTGACTTATTAGGTGTCTTGCCCCATGCCTTGCCCTGGTGCAGAAAGGATTTGACTCTGAAATGACAGGTTTGCCACAAATGGGGACTTGCTGAATTTGACCCTGAACATCTTGTCGGACTTCAGAGATGTGTCTTTTTCTCACTGAAGGAAGAGAAAGACATGCCTAACTTTTCCTATCTTATTTGGAGATGAGACTCCAGCCCAGCAGTTTGAGTATTTTTTTCAGTCAATAGGGATAGGGCTGATGCCTCTGGTCCACAGATCCTCCAGGAATAGAAGTTGAGGAGCCCATCAGCCTGTGGCCTCAGATAAAGACAACAATGAGTTTCCAGACAGACTTTCTAGTGGATTTTCGTAAACAGAGCCCTTTGGAAATGCTATGGTGTAGCAAAGACGTGGAATCAGCTCAGGTGCCCATCAGTGGTGTATGGGATAAAGAAAACGTGGTATATATACACTATGGAGTATTACATAGCCATAATTAGTCTGTATTAGCCTGTTTTCATGTTGCTGATAAAGGCATAACCAA
Source organism: Rhinopithecus roxellana (assembly GCF_007565055.1). Lineage (NCBI taxonomy): Eukaryota > Metazoa > Chordata > Mammalia > Primates > Cercopithecidae > Rhinopithecus > Rhinopithecus roxellana. The sequence continues at coordinate 15,936,061 of NC_044551.1, read as the reverse complement.
GACTGCACAATTTACAAAATAAATAGGTTTAATGGACTTACAGCTTCACGTGGCTGGGGAGGCCTCACAATCATGGTGGAAGGCAAGAAGGAGCAAGTCACGTCTTGCATGGATGGCAGCAGGCAAAAAGAGGAGAGCTTGTGCAGGGAAACTCCCGTTTCTAAAACCATCAGATCTCTTGAGACTTATTCACTATCCCAAGAACAGCAGGGGAAAGACCCACCCCCTTAATTCAATTACCTCCCACCAGGTTCCTCCCATGACTCACGGGAATTGCAGGAGTTACAATTCAAGATGAGATTTGGGTGAGGATACAGCCAAACCGTATCAATGTCCTTTGCAGCAACATGGATGTACCTAGAGACTGTTATCTTAAATAAATTAATGTAAGAACAGGGAACTAAGTACCGCATGTTCTCACTGTTAAGTGGGAGAGAAACATCGAGTACTCATGGACATAAACATGGCAACAATGGACTCTGGGGACTACTCGAATGGGGAGGGAGGGAGGAAACAAGGGTGGAAAAATGACCTGTTGGGTACCATGCTCCCTATCTAGGGGAGGGGATCAGTCATACCCCAAACCTCAGCATTGCACAATGTACCCAGGTAGCAAACCTGCACATGTACTCCCTGTATCTAAAATAAAAGCTGAGATTTTATATATATATATATATATACATACAGAAGTGCTATTGTGGGTGGATTGACTGGCAGAGCTCTCTAGGATGGACCCTGAAACCTGAAGGACTCTCTCAAGCACCAAACCTTAGATTCTAAAGATGCACCACTTAAATATGTTTCTTTTCAGGTCGTTTTTCTAAAGGTTTTGTGTGGATGTCCATAGAATTTGACGTTGGGAAGCAGAAGCTGAGGTGACCTCCTTCTGCCTTCCTGTCTCTCATGCTGCTTTGATCTTGGATAGGCTGCCCAGCTTTGACTGATGCAGGAGAAGTGGTGTGAGAAGAGGAGCCTCAGACTTTGCGGGCTCCAGGGAAGTCAGGTGAGATCATCAGCACCCACACTCCTCCTCCGCCCCCAGAGTCCCTATCCCATTACCCAACACACTCCAACTATCTGAAGGGTCGGATTCCCAGGACAAAAGGACAGATACTTTGATGAGCCTTTCCTCCCCTGGTCATGGGAATTTTTGCTAAAACTAAGCGATCAAAAGTTTACCACAACAGGAAAGAATCAAGATTTCATGAACTCACTGTCCAGAGGCCCAAACTACTATCATTAGATGACCCCAAAGCCTGTCCCTGGGCTCAGTGGTGAGTCCCCTCCTTTCCCTGCTGGCATGGCCGGTGGGTGACACTCCACACCCCACCTCCTTCTGAGGGTGACGCCTGACAGGGAGAGGAACAGGGGCTCTAGTCTGTCATTTGCTTTTTCAGAATCCCTGGGATTCTGGGAAGAACTGCAAATGGAAAGTGCCTGCTGAGAACATGCAATGACTTCAGGTGTGTTAGAGAATGACCAGGCTTTCCAAACCACCTCCACCACCCCTCCAAAAGGTCCCCAGAGATTCAGTGATTGAACTGAGATCGTGAGAGGGCCAGGAAGTGAGGCTTGCTTAGGTGTTGGGGGCACTTAAATGCTGGGTTTCTGCCCACCTTGGGGCAGATGGGATCATGGGGGAATCTGAATACAGAGTGGGTGGTGTCTCCATTCTCAGGTGTTTCTGGAGACTCTGCAAGATGCTCGGACAGGGAGAGCTGAATGGAGCAGGAGGTGTTGACCTTGAGATCCTAGAAGGCCTCGCTGGAGCTTGGAGGACCATAAAGGGTGGGAAAGTACAATGACCTACCTCAGCCACAAGGAGTTTCAGGGCCCAGGGCTGCCCTGCTGGGCCAGCTGCCCTGGCCTCAGGATTGTGGTTGGTTTGGGTGTCAGTGCCATTGCAGCCATCTTGCTGAGGCCACCGCACCCCAGCCTCACCTGTGAAGTGGGTCAGGTTCACCCTGCAACTGAGAAAGTCTGACCTTCAGGGCTCTTCTCCTGCAGGATAGCTTCAAAAGCCCCTATAGAAAATTTGGTAGTTGTGACTTTGTATTCTCCTCATAAAGACGGTCCCCCAAAGTGTATAAGGCTAGAGCTTATTTAACCTGCGTTTATTTAACTCAAAATGGATCATAGACTTAAATGTAGAACACTCCCATAAAACTCCTAGAAAATAATGCCGGAGAAAACCTGGGTAACCTTGGATTTGATGGTGACTTTTTCTTTACAACAAAAAAAATCACAATCCATTTAAAAAAATCTGATAAGTTTTATTTCATTAAAATGAAAAACTTCTGCTCTTCAATAGATGCTGTTCAGAGATGAAACAATTTGCAAAGCATATATCTGATAAAAGACTGGTCCAAAATCTTTAGAGAACTCTCTTGTCTCAACAATATGAAAACAATCCAGTTTAGAGATGGACAAAAAAATTTGAGCCAACCTTTTACCAAAGAAGACATAGAGAAGGAAAGAAGCATATGAGACTACGCCCAGTGTTGTGTCGTTAGAGAACTACAGGTTAAAACAACAATGAGATGTCAGCACACACCCGTCGGAATGGCCAAAGTCCAAACCATGGACACCACCAAGTGCCGGCAAAGATATGGCTGAAGGGAAATCTGCACCATGAGAAATAATAGAGCCATTATGGAAGACAGTGTAGTAGTTCCTTACAAGCTAAATATCCTCTTACCATAAGACACATGCCTTGATATTTATCCAAATGGTTTGAAAATTTTTGTTTACACAAAAACCTGCATACGAATGTTTGTAGCAGCTTTATTCATAATTGCCAAACTTGGAAGCAACCAAGATGTCTGTTTTTTTTTTATTTTTTTATTTTTTTGAGACAGAGTCTCACTCTGTCACCCAGGGCTGGAGGGCAGTGGTGCGATCTTAGCTCACTGCAACCTCCGCCTCCCTGGTTCAAGTGATTCTCCTCCCTCAGCCTCCCTAGTAGTTGGGATTACAGGTGCACACCACCATGCCCCGCTAATTTTTGTATTTTTAGTAGACATGGGATTTTACCATGTTGGCCAGGCTGGTCTTGAACTCCTGACCTCAAGTCATCTGTCCTCCTTGGCTTCCCAAACTTCTGGGATGATAGGCGTGAGTCACCACAACCTGGCTCAAGATGTCTTTCAGTAGATTAGTGGCTAGACTGTGGCACATCCAGACAGTGAAATATTATTCAGCACTAAAAGAAAGGAGCTATCAAGCCATAAAATGACACAAAAGAACCTTAAATGCTTACTACTAAGTGAGAGACGCCAATCTGGAAAGGTTGCGTACTGGATGATTCCAGCTACATGACATTCTGGGAAAGGCAGAACAATGGAGAAGGTGAAAAGGTCAGTGGTTTCCAGGGGTTCCGGGGAGGGAGCCATGGACAAGTGAAGCACAGAGGAATTTTAGGGCAGCGAAACTCCTCTGGATGAGACTGTAATAGTGGATTCATGTCATCGTGCACGTGTCCAAACCCACAGGCTGCACAAGGGCAAGAGGGAGTCCTCAGTGAACTGCGAACTTTAGTTAATAGTCATCTGTGGATATTGACTCCCCCATTGCAACAAAGGCACCAAACTCATGCAAGATGTTAACAACAGGGGAACTGGGAGGTGAAGGTGGAGGTGTTGGCAGGGGGGTGTATGAGAACTTTCTGTACTTCTCATTCATTTTCCTGTAAACCTAAAACTACTCAAAAAATAAAGTCTATTAATTAAAAAAAACAGAACACACACATCCGGGTCTGCCCCCAGTTAGGAAGTGTGGTCGATTGCAAACAGCTACACACCGTCACGGCCCCTTCTAGCAACAGGTGGAGCTTCCATCTCCACTCTCTTAACCAGGGCTGGGTCTGACCAACAGAAGTGGCAGGCGTGAGGTCATGTGTGTTCCTAGCCCAGGTCTCCAGAGGCCTGGCAGCTTCCCTGGTCACCCTCACGGTCCCCTGAGGCCCCCACGTGGCAGAACCCAGTCTCGCCCCTGTTTGAATGCAGAGAATCCTGCCTTCATTTTACTGGACTGCCAGGACAAAATGCCATAGGCTGAGTGGCTTAAATTACAGACATGTATTTCTCGTAGTTCTGGAGGCTGGAAGTCTGAGGTCTGGGTGCCAGTCAGGATTGGTTTCTGGTTTGTAGACAGCTGCCTTCCCACCGTGTCCTCACATGGCAGACACAGCGAGAGAGCTGGTCTCCCTTTCTCCTCTTACAGGGACACAATCCCATTGGATGAGGGCCCTACTGCTAGAACCTCACTTAATCTTAATCACTCTGTGAATGGCCCTATCTCCAAGCAGTGTCACATTGTGGGTTAAGGCTTCAACATATGAATTTGAGGGGTACGATTCAGTCCAGAGAAACCCCACAGAGTAAGAACACAGCCTCCCGGACCCCCAGCCTCCCAGCTTCCCAGAGGAGGCTGCAGACATGTGAGCAAGACCATCTGAGAGCCAGAAGACCCTGCTGGCTGTGATGGGGTCAACCCACAGACCCAGGGCCAGTCACTAGGCCATTGCTGCGTGGCGCCTCCATACCCTAAGGTTGAAGCATGTTCCTGGCCACCTAAACTGGCCCTTGCTCAGCTTCACTCTCTCTCCTCCCTGAGTGGCAGGTTGGTTTGGGGAGCCTGAGATCGACTTAATTCAGCTCCATCTACTCATTGACAGTATCATGGCGGCAGGAACTCAGCCTCATGGGAATGACGGGCCAACGGGCAGAGCGGACGTCGTCATAGATGGATGAGCTCTCCGGGTCAGACCTCATCCCTTCTTGGAATGAGCCCTTGTATCTGTAACTGATGCTCAGGAGAGCTGATGACCAGCCGACCAGTTTCCACTCACAGCCTGGCCAGTCTGCTTCTCACGTCTTTACAAGCTCAGTGAGGTTATCCCAGGCACAAGTTCTCTCTCTGCTTCTCCCATCTGTTTATGAGGTGTGTGTGGTTCCCGAGGATCAGACACTTTATGTCTCGAATTGGGAGGGACTCGCTGGCCACACAGAGGTCTTTTCCTCCTTCTTCTTTTGGCCCATAGGAATGCAAGCACATGCTCCACCCTGGCCCTGTCCTTGGGTGTCCCTAGGTCATTATGCATGAACCCCCATGATAGAATGGGGTGTGGTGCCCCGACCCCAGCCTGCAGGCAGGGATGCCAAGTCCTCTACCTGGGAATGAGGGTCGGAGTCCGGATTGGGCTCACCCCACAGCCAGTCTTTCCCCCACAAACCCTGCTGCCGGCCTGTGAAATCACAGGTGGTGTTTCCATATTGCAGAAAACCTTGCTGTTTTATAGGCAAGACTTCACCTGCCGTGAGTATCCTACAGGGTCACCTCAAAGAACAGGCTTTCCCTGAAAGCGTTTGCTGGCATCCAACCAATCTTGAAACTGTTTTAGAATCGAAAATGTGGGCGCTTTTCTAGAGTGGTTTGTGGGGTAATAAATGACCCCTAGAACGACAAGGCATGCCATGAAGGCCAATGTTAGTTTCAAAAACATATTCACGTGTTACCATATGACCACCCTGACTGGTGTTGAAATGAAAGGGCATTGCCCTGAGGTCAGGACCTTGGACCACGTCCCTTTCCACTCCAGCCTGCTGCCGTCCAGCAGTTCTTGTGTGAGACCCAACCGGACGCAGGACAATCGGCCTTGGACAGACCCAGGCTGACTGGGTGCTTATTTGCTGCATGGGGTTGAGCAGACCAGTAGGCTTGTCAGCCTCTGTGTTACCCCAGGGATAAATGGGGGAGAGGAAACCCACCTCCCAGAATTCCACGGACATTCCCATGATAGCTAACACATCCACTACTATTTCTGATGCATAGTTGGTGCTTGGCGAGAGAAAGCTACGTCTAGAATCTCGATGGCCATACATTTGCAGGTTGGGAGGCTGAAAAAGATGTGAGTTTAGTCTAACTCCTCACATGACCCTGGCATCTCCCCCAGTGCCCATGATGGATTGTTATTCTGTGGAACTCTCGCAGCAAAGCTAGGAAGGTCAGCTTCTCCAATGTGAGCAGGTGCTGGGGCTGGAGGAGCTCCACGGCCATGCAGCTGATGGACACCCACGGCTCAGGAGGCATCTCAGCCCCTCCTTAGGGTCACCTGCTCTCCACCCTGCCACTCTTCCAGATGTTGCAGGGGCTGTAACATCTGGCCGGGAAACACACGTGGATCCCGGTCATCCATTGTTCTGCAGGCTGTGGGGGGCTGCGGTGATAGGACATTTGCTGAATGGAGGGTTCTGCCACAAAGAGGGCAGGCCTGAGCAATTGCTGATAGCCCCCGCGTTGACAGTGTGCTCAGACAGCAATGAGAGGAGGCCGGAGCAGCTCAGCGTAGGATGGGCCCATTTGACGCACGGCAAGCACATCACCCATTTCTTAATGATTCCCTTTTCTCGGAATTCTCCCTCTTTGGAGCTCTGTGCTGTTTCCCGCACCTCCCCACGCCCACCAGCTGAGGTTGCAGGCTCTGGGTCCTGCCGCAGGCACCTAGGGAGCACAGCCGGGCCTGGTGGAACCGCAGCCAACAGCAGCTGCCAGCTCACCACGGGTGGCACACCTGCCTCCATCATTTCCTCTCTCCCTGTCTGCGCTCCACGGCTTCCTAGTCACGTGTCTGCAAAACCCCGGCTGCAGCAGTGCTGTTTGGGCCCAAGGCTGCTCAGCTCACAAAGACACAGTGACTGCAGCATGGGAAGGAAATGCACAAAGTCAGGCTCGGTCCATCGGGCCTGTGGTCGGGCCCCCGTCTGTCCTGTCTGTCTGTCTGTCTGCTTACCCCCGTGGACCTCATCCTGTGCATCCAGCAAAGAGCACGCAGCTGCCCTGACGTCTGTTCTATGTGTCCATTCATCATGAGGTCCATCTGGCTGCTAGTCGCTCTTCCAGTCTCTTTCCAGCCATCACAATATTTACAACTTAAAACTTTTCCTTGTGCATGGGGGTTTTCTTCGGGGAGATTTAAAAAATCCTAGGCACTTGGTCTCCTCTGCAGGACATGATGCTTTCTGGGTCCTTAGTTGACACTTGGCTTTTGGCATTTTGCATTTTCTGGGTCCCTTGGCTCTCAAGTCTGAAGATCAACCTTATTTTAATCCAAAATGCCCCCAATTCACCCAGGGTTTTTATCTGACATTGGCCTGGGTGTAGGAAGAATGGTTCAGAGTCGGGCCATAGATGGCACAAGGAGAGAGGAGCCGGATCCTGTCCTCCTGGCGTTTCTGACCTTGTTAACTGGAGATGCCACGGTGACGATTAACAGCCCCTAGGACTGGAGTGGGAGGAGGTTTCTAATACAGAACAGACACCCTGCCATTCCTTGGTCAGGCTGAGATTTGATGTCTTAATACTTTTCTGGACAAGAACAAGTATTTGATGATTAATGCAAGTTTTACTTCTCAGTCTGAGAGAGTGACATTGTTCTTATAGTGCAGAGAAAAATGATCCCTGTCTTGGAAAGGGAAATCTTCCAAAAAGTAAATCACAAAATAGAGAAGACGTCCACACTGAGTTCACCTCCATGTCTTCCAGCAAGGTGTACCCAGAGGGGAAATGCTGACAGCTGCCTCTGCAACCTGTGAGTCTTTAGTTTCTTGTAAAACTGTTAAGAAAGCAGGAAGAAAAGGCAGACCTGGGAAGTCGCTGGGCACCAAGGAAACACTGAGGGTGGTGGCCACTGGGGCCTCTCTGAGTTCCTTCCCCATGCCCGCCCTCCTGTTAATGAATCTTGTACAACAAACAGTCAACTTCATTCTTTGCATCCTCCCAATGTTACTAGAACTTCAGAGACAATCTTTTCAGGATTCGGGAACACACTGCACAAAAGGCAGTTTGCAGAGATGATTTCTGACTGTGCTGATCTCTGCCTGTTGGAGAAGGGTTCAAAGTGCCACAGTTTTGTGCTGCCACGAAGAAGAAGGTACCCCCCCTCCATCCCTCTGAGTTCAGTGGTTGGAATAAAAAGGGCCCCAATGTGGTGTTGCATCTGGGACCCTCTGAAGCATCTGATAAGTTTTCAATATTTATACTTATTTCTTTTATCTTAACAGCACACACGAGGTTTCTGGATCAAAGGAAGACTGATGATTTACTTCCAGGATAATGCCCATGTCCCATGCCCCAATCCTGCTGAGACGCAGAAGGCACCTGCATGGGCAAAGTAGGGGTTTGCACTACAGGAGGAGAACCCCAAACCCCAATTACAAATCTCATGCTTCTGTAAGAACTACCACACTGCTGTGCTGTCTCCAGAGCAAAGAAACCCCTGCTTTCTGACATAAAGAAGGACTCTAGGAGTGTAGAATTTAAAAGATTATTCCAGGAGAGATGTACTTGAAATCTCTCTGGAGTATTTTTTTTTTTAAACTTTCAAGGCTTGTGTGCCTTTCCTCATCCTTTAACCCAGTTTGCCAGGAAGTTTTGCTCAGAGAACTCCAGCCACATAGAAATGTGACCTCACCCACTTGCTTTCAACACTGTAACTTTGTTGCAAAGAATCCACATTGGCCCAGAAGGTGAGATACAGCCGGGTCTTTCCCCTACTTACCTCTAAGATATGCAGATTTAAAAGCTGACAATCTGTTACCTGGACTCCATACCCATTAAGGTCTGCAGAGGGGTGCCCCTTGGGCACGTAAACCCCAACTCCAGCCCATCTCACCCCACCTCCAACCCGGATTTCCCCATCTCGTAGAGGGAGACTTGCTCAAGGGCTCCAAGAAACTGGGCCACTAATGTCACCATGAAGCTATTGCCTGCATGATTTCAGATTAGAATTGTCTACGTCCCCATGAGAGGACTTAGTTTCCCGGTGTTTGTGGTCAGCTTTTCACGTGAACACTATTGTAAGCACACTAGTACTGATAAAGATTTTTTTTTTTTTTTTTTACATAGATCTCAATTCTACACCAGGGGATATGTGGCTAAGTGCAAATGTATATTATTCAAAATTTGGTTAAGATACAAATCTTTTGATCAGACCATTTTTAACGGGATAAGTGTTTGTATCAACCCGTCCTGACTCTATGCCTTTCTATGGTCACTATATCCTAATTGTTAAGTTATATATTTAAGATATGACTAATTATAAAATCTGCCGGATTTATTTGTTTAAACAGTAGTTAGATTCTTGCCTTTATTACTCTAAAATTCTATCTAGAGTACTCTCTGTCTAGGTTGGCTTTGCTGTCAGGTGATAGCTTGTCTAATCTGTCTTTTAGTGATACTATAGCTAGCTGCAAGCCACTGAATATTATATGGATCCAGTGTTCATAGAGTTATCCTTCTGTGTCATATAGTATCTATAGATATGACTTTCTATGTTACCAAGTTCCTTCAGACAAAGGAACTTGTATTATATTTTACTTTAGTTTGCATCCTCGGAAATAATAAGCGTATAAGTGAGAAAAATATGTAGAATTAAATGTAAGATTAGAGATATATTAAGACTTGATAGAAAATTGATAAATTATTGACTTTTAAAATGAATTCTTTATAATCACAGAGCAGTAGTATCCATTCAAGTTATTAATAACTATCAGGATTAATAAGAATTTTATTATTCAGTGTTGCTATGAAAATACTTTGGATATCTGCACGTCCGTATCTATGAATAAGGGCATACATAATACACACACATGTGTTTAATATACATGCTCATTTGTTAACAGGCAGTTAATCTAGATTATTCACTCAAATTCCACTTGCAAGAGACTTACCTCTGCACCCACTCTACACTTTCTGTGTCTGATTTCTGGAAGTAGCTGGAAGGTGAGGTAGGTTCCTGAAGGTAGCAGCAGCACTCAGCCCTGTCATCGCTCATGCTTGCTTGGCACGTGCATGGCACAGCATGTCAACCACACAGCTTACTATGCAGGCAGGGTCCAGATGAGCTAGGCAGGGGCTTCCTGGCCTGTTTCTCTGGGTGGTTTTGATTTACGGACTGCTGAGTCTGAACATGCAAACTGGTTTGAGAAACTTAAGAAGCTGCCTGAATTTTTGTCCGGGTCACCCTAAGCTGAACCACACGCGGTTCAGATCAGTTCACGGCTCTCCGTTTTCTCCGTGTGGGTCTTTCTTCTGTGCAGGCTGTGTGTTTTGGCCGCCTCCAGAAGTGCATATAAATCAATGATGTATCAGGAGAGAAGCTCTCTCTGCAGAAGGACTTCTGCCCAGAAAATGTGTGGTGTGTTGGAAACCTCGCTAGGCCACGGGTTCTTACCCACAGAGGGCTTGGTTTTCAGACACAAGAAGTGATCCAAAAGATGGGCAGCTGCCTGTCAGCTCAGGAGCCACCGCGATGGGGCTTGCTGGGCCTCTGTGGTCTCGCGGGGCCGCGGGGCCAGCCTGCCAGGCTGCCTGGTTTTATTTCCTGTCCTTGAGAACACTTACAGACTGGTGACACAGGCATGTGGCTAGAGAAAAGCCTGCAGGTCCCAATTCAGACTGCAAGCAGACATCTCAGGAAGTTTCTGCAGGCAGCCCATCCCGGGTGACACAGCGTTCTCTGTGATTCCACCCGAGCCGCGTCAGCCGTGGGCTGCTGGTGGAATGGGAAAGCATAGGGCTGTAACGCTACATCACGCCGTCTCGGCTGCATAGCAGTTTACTGGGTCACACTGAAAAACTTCATTAGTAGTATAACATGTCAAAATTAGTCACTTAAGAATGTAAACAGCCCCAGAAGCAGAGCTGAGCGCGCGTCTGGCCATCTGCTCTGTGTGTTGGTCTGTGTTTTCACTGTGGGCGCCGATTTCTGCACCCCTCACCAGATGAGAGCCGCCTGCCTTCATCAGCCCACTGTCCCCAAGTAGCACAAGTTGGGGATGTCAACAGCTTGCTCCACTGCCAGTGGGGCCCGGGGCTCCAGGCTCAGCGGGGAAGGCAGTGGCAGCAGCTGGTGTGGCCTGGGAACTACTTCCATCCCGTTTCTCTCTCTCTTTTGCTGCAGATGTGAGAAGCCAACTGTCTTGCCATTGTTAGCGAAGGCACTCCGGTGTAGAGCAACGGGCTTCCCTCTTGCGGCCGGGACGAGGGGCTTCTGTCTATACTCGACCCCCACTTCCCCCTCCACCCCCAATTCATTCAGACACAGAACCTCACACCTTCCCCTTGAGTGACCTTGCCCGACACCAGGCACTTTAGGGTTGGTGTGCCGAGAGAGGAGAGCCAGCACAACAGTTTTGTCTTCCTTTTCCTGTCTTGCTGTTGGAGAAAATTTTACTTTCAATTTATCTGAACCAGGAGCATGTCCTGAGCTCCTGATTTTACATTCATAGGCTGTGTGGAAACCCCCAAAATCTGGAACAGGAAGCCCAGATCTCTAACCCCTCAGTCACCGACAGAGTCAAGAAAATCTCCAAAGAGCCAAACCAATCTCAATCACCAGTTAATGTAATTGAGTCAGTAAATTAAGAAACTGGGCCAGAAGCTCCGTGGAGAGTGTGCCTCTGTGTGGAGTAATTGGGTTCTCAGCTTCCAGCCATTTTCATAAACTGGTTTTGATTCTAGAGTTCAACACCCTAGTGGGTTTTAGGAGTTTGGGGGGATTACATACCCAGAAATGACGTAAGGCCCATCCGGATTTCTCCAGAGTTAAGCTGTTAGCATTTTAATGATCTCAAGGATAAAGTTATCACAAATGTGAACATCTTTTCTGGATACAGGATTGCAAATTCTACAACTGCTGCTCAGCTCACCATATCCCCTCCCCCAGGACCGGTTCCTCCTTTATTCCTTCCAGAGTCATGACGGTCACCAGCTTCCAGGACCTGCTCCTCCTTCATTCCATCCCGAGATATAATGGTCACCAGCTCCTCCAGGACCTGTTCCTCCTTCATTCCATCCCGAGTCACCGGCTCTTCCAGGCACTCAGGCCTACCCTGGGTTTCATCCTTGTCTCATCTTTCTTGTACCCACTGGCACTGAGGACATGGAAGGCCCTGCCATCTCTCCCTTCAAATTACCCCGACCAACTTCTTCTCCCCACTGTCACCCTGGCCCAAGCCGCACCCCCTCTCACCTGGACAATCTCTGTGGCCTCTGCCCTGGTCCCCTGCTTCCAGTTCACAGCCATTCTCAATACAGCAGCAAAGCTCTTGCTCCTAAATCAGAAGGCAAACAGGCTCAACAGGACGCCGTCTGGTCCCCTCCTTCTGCTGGACACATCCCATGGTCTCTACCTTACTAGGAGACTGACACCTTCTGGCCCTGCCTGAGCCTCCTCTAGCTCTGGGTGCTCTCCTCATCCTTGGCCTTGTTCTCCCTGGGCCAGCCGCAGTGCCCAGGTTTGCTTCTGTTCTGGGATGCCCCGGGCACACGCCCACAGCAGGGCCTTTGCACCTGCCCTCCCTGCCTCCCCAGGACCTCACTCCACAGGTGTCACTATGACTTATTTTCTCACCTCCTTCCACCCTTTACTCAAGTGTCACCTCCAATGACCTCCTGCCCTTGACCCCCTGTCTCCATGCCACACCCCTGCCCTGCCTTCCCACCCCAGCTCTGCCTCCTGCCCTTGACCCGCTGTCTCCATGCCACACCCCTGCCCTGCCTTCCCACCCCAGCTCTGCCTCCTGCCCTTGACCCCCTGTCTCGATGCCACACCCCTGAGCTGCCTTCCCACCCCAGCTCTGCCTCCTGCCCTTGACCCCCTGTCTCGATGCCACAAACCTGCGCTGCCTTCCCACCCCAGCTCTGCTTTCTCTCCCTCCGAGGATCCCGCTGCTGTTTCTGTAAACTATGGAAGGACAGAGGCCTTTATGCTGCTTCCCTGTGTGGACCCAGTTCCCTGAACAAGACCTGACTCGCAGTGGGTGGTGGGGTAACGGGCACCCCACACAGCATGCTAGAGTGGACGCCCGACGCCCGGCTGGAAGGCGTGCCTCATGGCGGACTTCAGCCTCCATCATAGAAAAGACCTTCCTCGGCCAGTAACCTCGGAGCCAGGGAGTGATTGTGGGGACCCCGTTTCACTGGAGGTCATTTCCTTGTGACATGGGTCGTGTCAGGACCTAGTTCTTGCCCATCAGGTCTCTGTGGGTTAAGTGGATTTGTTAACCTTAGCAACTAGAAAGTTCTGCTGAATAGGAGCGAAAAGCAGTGGGCAGGCCGCGCCTTGACTTCCTTTAGTGCAGGTCTCGTAGAAGCCTTTTTATAGCAATACTCTTTTAAATAAGGCTGCCGGAGATGGCAAGTTAATTATGATTTGTGTAATTTAATTGCATTTTATAGAGTTCTAAACGTTCACTGTTGGGACATTCACATGATTTTCCACTTGTAGATTTCTCTCTGCTCATTAATTGTTTATTTATAATTATTCTCACATTTATGTTACGCATTGTATTTTTAATTCTGAAAATGTTACATTTACTATTGAGTTTAATCTCCCCAGTCATCCTGTCAGATTTTAGAACAGATATGAGACCTCAGGATAGAGTGAAACCCGGCAATGCAGGGACACCAGCGTGGGTGTCTATGCTCAACCGCACAGTTAGGTCGACCGTGTCCTGGGTCACAGAGGGAGGGATGCTGTGCAGAGACTCAGACTGAGCAGAGCTGCTGGTATCAGATTCGGCCAGAGCAATGCCCTTAGACCACGCTGTCGCTTGGGGCCAGGACACAGTGTAGCCCTGTGCTCAGACAGAGAAGGCCAGGCCCACCGAGTATCATTTTTCAGGTAACTGATGTGGAAGGATGGACCATGAAACTCCAGGAGACCTGAAGTGTAGGGCAGGGGCTTCCCTGAGGGCTTTCTGGGCAGTCACAGATGCAGTCCTCTCCCCTACAAATCAGGCCCCTGTGTGTGGCCCCATAAACTGGCATTAGACACCATCCAGTAGAGTTCAGGAGGCACTGTTCCTCGCCTTCTGGGGCCAAATGTCAGAGCAAGAGAGAGACACAAAAGCCCAAATGCGTCTGAAGGGAGTTAAGCCAATGTCTGGGCTCAGTGGGGCGATTTGTGAGGCCTCTCACTGGGTTCTGGGGGCAGAGCCGAGGGGCACGCACAGTCCCCACTGAAGGAGTCGAGAGTCTCATGGACTCTCATTGCACAGTCACTGCGTCAGGTCAAGGAGCCTGCAAAGGAGGGGCCTTTGATGCTGGAGTGGGAGTGGGCAGGACCTCCTGCTGCCAGGGAGACCACCGCTGTGCAGGTGAGGCTGGAGCTGGCTGGGCCAGGGCCTCGTAGGGAGACCCCTGACTCTGGAAACACTAGAACTGGGGCTTGATCGTTCTCCTGTTGTGAACACCATGCTTACACATCGTGAGTGAGCAGGGTGGAGCCAGTTCGAGCCGACAGTGAAGGACAGCTGTAGCCTCGCCCCTCATTTCCTTAGGCCCATCTCATCCTGTTCTCTCCCCAAAATAGTAAGATAAAAAACAAAAACAAAAACAAGTGCACTCTGAAATAGCGACTACTAGGGGCAACACTTTATGGTTTTAATTTTTCCATGTGTTTATATTTCTCTGAAAAACTGAGCATTTGTTTTTGTCAGAAAAGAAAAACACATGTACGAAGTCAAATCTTTTCTCAAGGTCTATGAGGGAAGACTAAACCCATCCCTCAGTGGTCCCAGCCTCCCAGCCGGCCCCAGGTCCTGCCTCTCAGGGTCTCCCCTCGACAGGGCCCTGGCCCAGGGCTGCCGAGTTGGGTCTGTGGCTGGCCCAGAATCTGCATCTCCAACAAGCCCTGGTGACTCCCCTGCTCCTGGCCCCAGGGACCCCACTTCCACAAGCATTGCCCCAGGAAGTGACCTTTCACTTCCGTGATCAATGACTTCTGCTGTCACTTGCTTTTTAAAATCATTTTAGACATTTCCTATTGCGTTCCTTGCCCTTTTATGCTCCCTGCCACCAAGCACCCAAACTTTCCATTCCCCATTCTCCAATGGAATCATGTCACAATTTGGAAAAATCTCTCTCTTTACGTCTCTTACACACACACACACCAGAGACACATATTTCGAAGGGAAACTAAATAATTGCCTTTCTTTTTCATTTGCTTAGTCTTGAGGAACTTTTATGATCTCAGTACTAACTCCAGAATTCTCAATAGGGTTAATACTTTCCATAAACTATGGCCTGCCTTCCTTTCTTTCTTTCTTCCTTCCTTCCTTCCTCCCTCCCTCCCTCCCTTGCTCCTTCCCTCCCTCCTTTCCCTTCTTTTTTTCTCCCTTCCACTCCTTCCTCCTCTTTTCTTCCCTTCCCTCTTTTCCCTCTCTCCCTTCCCTTCTCCCATTTCTCTCCTCCCTTCCTCCCTCCTTTCTCTATCTCTCCCTTCCTCCCTCTTCTCTCTTCCTTCCTCTCTTCTTTATTTTCTAACACAGGCTGCTGTCAGGGCTGCGCTCAGCTGTTGTCTCTCTTCACCCTTATTCTGGCGCTTTTCTCTGCCTTTTGCCTGGGTTTGAGCTTCTGACTCCTAGAGCTGATATCTCTCTTTTCCTGGAGTTATTCCACTATTTGGTGAAATGCCTTCCTCTACCTTCCTAGAGAAGGTTAGGATTCTATCTCTTTTGGTAAAAGCTTTATTTAACTGTGCCGTCTAATATGGTAGCCATTAGGCACACATGACTATTTATATTTTAAATTATTTCCAAATAAATACAATTTAGAATTCAGGTCCTCACCCCTATTTCTATATTATATTTCTAGTGCTCAGATATTATATTTCTAAGTGCTCAAAGATACTAGTGGCATCAATTTAGGTGGCACAGAGAGACAGCACTCCCATCGTCACGGAAGTTCAATGGCTTCCCTCAACGAAGCGTTGACCCATGGTTGCCCCCGTATTGAAGAGAGAGTTGCCGAATTGCTGACTGAGCTTCTGGGTACTTGGGCAGAGCTCATCTGCGGTGGATTCATATGGAGCTGAGACTGGACCATTTTTCTGTGTGTCAGTGTCAAGCTAGCCATTCCCTCCAGAGGCAAATCCTTCAGCCTCCTGTTGTGGGGGAAACTCGTCTTCCCTGTGGCATTGTGGACCTGCAGAAGGGGGTGGGAGTCTGACCCTGGGCAAGAGATAAGAGCTTTGATATTGAACAGAACAGGCTTATAAAATTCACTCAGAGGGGCCTGAAAAGCTAAGGAATCCACTCAAGCTATAATCCAGGAGAGGAAGAAGGTGGTCCCCAGAGGAGAACAAGGTTGAGAAAAAAATTAGTCAGCTGTTTTCTGCCTGCACCTAAGGCCAGTTTGTTCAGTACATGGATTGTAATCCCTCCTCCTGTCCTGGCTGCACCTGCTGACCCAGAAGCTACAGCCCCCAGAGCAGGCTTTTCTGAAGGGCGCTGCTCATGGCTGGGAGGGGGCCTGAGATCAGAGCTCCTTGCCTGGACTTCTCTCCAGTCATGGTCTCAGCTCGGTGGGGCTCTGCCCCCACAATGGGTCTCCCTCCTGGAGGCCAGCACTGTCCCCATCCCTCTGCAAGCAGCTCCCTGTGACCTGCCTTTACCCCCCACCTGTCTCAGCTTCCCAGCCACGGGCATGTCTTTGGCATCTTGCATTTGTGGCGATCACTTCTCTAATAGTTTTACTTTTTATTTCACACCTTCATTGTCTTTTACTGGCATCTTGGGTTTTCGGGATGTAGAGAAACAAACCTGTTTGTCCTCCTGTGGTTATCCGGAACCCCCTGGTACTTTTCAATTAAAACATGATCACACACCAAACAAAACAAAGACAATGCCTCTCTGTATTGGCAGAGGGCACCATCCATAATGTACGGAGTTAATAAAGCAGCTTATGGTTTATAAATTACGAAAGTGTTACAGGGTCTCAGTGAAGGTATATGAGTAAGAGTGGGAGGACATAATTGTTCTTGAGTTGAGAAAAACAATCGAAGAGACAGTATACCATGTGGACTGGAGAGAAAAAAAATAAATGAGGAGTGTGACCAGTGGACTTAGTGTCTGTGGTCCAGGTGAAAATGACACAACCCCATCTTGCAGCTGCGATCAGTGATGGTTCTGGAAGTAGCCTCTATAGATGACAGACACTTGCCTTCTTGAAGCGAGCTCGGGAGATGATCCTGCTAACATAGTGACTCTCCCCTGAAGATAGTAAAACTCTCCAAAGAACCCAGAAGCCCTCCTCGCCTGTGCCCCATCTCACTTTGCCCCTGAATGAACAGGGTCACTTTGCATTTTGCTGCACGACAGTAAAAGCTGCAAGAGCGGCTTCAAGTTTGCCATCTCCTTTCCCGAGGAACTGAATGTTGCCACTCTCTGTGGTGACGGATTACACTGGAGACATCAGCCGGGTCTAATGTGTGGGTCTGAAACAGCCACACACCTGTGATGGTTTTGTATCTAAAGATGAAGCTGGGAGTTTCTTGTCACTCTGCAAGGGTGGCTGCCATTTAAGTAAATCTCCCAGCATCACAGATGAGGACCTCATTGAAACAATGATCTATCTCCCTAGACCCAAGTGAGATAGATTAGGACAACTGTCCCTTTTGAAAGTTCTATTTCTAGTTTGTCTTTATTAGCATAAAGCTCTTAGTTCAACTATGTAATTAAAATTAAATAATGGGCAACTTACAGGACATCTGTGAAGCCGGCAGTTCAGCCTCTGGCTGACGGTATCCTCAGCAGACAGGCAGGATAAATCTGCTTATGTACGTCTGTATACTGTTAGCTGCTTCCGAATGTTACTTTCCAGAAAACATGGAATGCTCAGTACGCATGCAAATGTCAGTGTCTGCCGTTTGAAAGAGACAAATTCACGCTGGTGAAGACAGACCTGAAAGGCTTACCAGAGGCGGCCAGGAGGGCCCCTGCGTATCTTCCTGGGATGTGCCCCTTCCAGAGGTACTCCAGAGCCACAGGGACGGCTTTTTCTGCTCTTGGAAAGGGTCCCTGCTTACAAACTCCAGTCCAATTTCTAGTCCCAGATGGCCCCCAGCAGAGCTCTGGATGGCTCCCACACTTAGCAGATGAATGTGGGCACTGCCTGAGCCAAGATGACAACTGGGCTCCCAAGGGTGGCTCTGTAAATGTCTTTGTCTTCTGGTATCTGTCATCTAAGAAGAACTTCAGTTAATGATCTGTCATGAGAAATTATCCTGGTTAGAAGAGGTCTTGGGACGAGTGTGCCCAAGTCTAAAACTGCTGATCATTAATGTGTACCAGGTAGAATAGGTAGCACCCTCTTACCGTGAGAATACATGGCAACGTTATATTTCAGTAAAATCCTTTCTACCTTCCATATAGTGGTGACTCTCATTTAGAGAGGAATGCTATCCGTTAGCCTATCTATCGTAGTACCCATTGCAGGCGCCTGGCAACCAGCACAATAAAACCACATTTTAGCACACTCAATGCACCTGGCACTTTTGCCACTCTTCAGTGATGAGTAAGTTGCTTGGTGAATGTACCTTACCCCTTTGCACCTCAGTTTCTTCATCTGTAAGATAAGGAGGGATACCCCCTACTTCATAGGGTTGTGTGTGTGAGAATGGAGACAATACAAGTAAAAGTGTATATTATTTCTGCCCCGCACAGAGGCGCAGGGTCAACATGTAGCACATGTGAACTACCGTTATTATTCTGTCAAAATGTCCCAAAGAAACCAAAATCCCAGAGGTATTAATGCCTTCTTGCAGTTTTCAAGTCATGGCGGGTGCTGTGGGATATCATGGAAACACAGGTTCAGCACTCCTTGTCCAGGTAAGCGGGCCTGGTACGCCTCTGCTTCTCACGGGAGAGTGAGGGAGCGCGTACGCCTCTGCTTCTCACGGGAGAGTGAGGGAGCGCCTCTGCTTCTAAGGAGAGTTTCTTAGCAACTCTTCTCTTCCAGTGGGTAAGATACTCATTAGGTTTTGTCTCATTTCAATATTCAGTTCAATATTTTCAGTTCAATATTTTAACTCATATTTATGGCCTGTGATATTGATAAATACTTTAATAATGTCATTTTAAAATAAGACTATTATAACGTAAGCTCAAGGAGAGAGGGAAGCAGCCAAGATCATGTGTTTTAATTCCATTACTGTAACAAATGACAATGGAAATATTATGATTGTTTCTTTGATATTGTTGAGAGCCATGTCCCACATGTATACAGGCTGAGGTTAACAAAATATTAATAAAAGTGTGGATCGAGACTCTTTTTTTCTTTCTTTCTTTCTTTTTCTTTTTTTTTTTTTTTTCCTGAGATGGAGTCTCGCTCTGTCGCCCAGGCTGGAGTGCAGTGGCACAATCTCTGCTGGACTGAGCCTCTTTTTTGCTAACACTTGACTGTAGGAGTCCTGTTCCCCTTTGCATGTTTGTGTGGGTGGCTCTTGGTCTAGGAGGTCACCGCCAGGATTATCTGCCCTTCACTGGACATTTAGGTAGACCCTGGACCCATGCCAGGCACTGTGAGTATCTTTCTGCCCTTCTAGCTGAGTGGGTGGGACATTCGTTCAAAGTGGACAGAATGGGGTCCTCCAGAAAATCCGGCTTCTCCAACTTTGAGGTGTGTGGGGAGCTCGGGACCTGGGGAAGCAGTAGATTCCAGCTCAGTGTCTGGTGGGAAGACGGGATTCTGTTTCTTACCACCCCCAGGTGACGTCGGTGTTCTAATCTCTGGACCACACTTCGGGCAGCCAAGGTCTGGGTCACATCAAAGTGTCCTGGACCCCACCGGCCATTTCCCAGTGTTTATTTTCTGCAGTTTCTCTAACAAGACACAAGTCAGTGTCTGAATTCTGGGACCCATCAAATACAGGAGCTTTCTTTTGCTGTTGCTCCAGCTCATTCCCTATGTGGCCTCTCCTGCCCCTGGGGTAACGGGGATCTGGTCTAAGTTGTCCCACTGCCTCCTTTGCCAGGGCCATATCTCAATGATGAGGGGGGTTCCTAGGACCCAGGACAGTGTCATCAGACCACCCGGACCCCCTTCTGCCCACCCCCAGGGCCCTCCAGTTTGATGACCGCTCAGAGTCTCTCTCCTCTCAGCCACACAGGCTTCCAGAAGCTTCAGACAGACGTTAAGACACAGGGTCTCATGAGACTTGGGTGCCATCTGACTGGTGCCTCCTGAAATCATGAATGGGGAATGGGGAGAATAAATATGGAGAAATACTCGCAAAATATCCCAACATCTTAGTTTATCCTTCAAAATGTCAAATGGGATGAAATAGTTCCATGTGAGAATCGAGGGAGGCAGTTTTTCATTGTGCCGCCCTCATGAGCGTTCAGGGGTCTCTTCCATTCAGGATGTCCCTTGGGCCTGCTTGTATTTTTAGTAGAGCTGAGGTTTCACCATGGCCAGGCTGGTCTTAAACTCCTGACATCAGGTGATCTGCCCGCCTCGGCCTCCCAGAGTGCTGGGATTACAGGCGTGAGCCACTGTGCCCAGCCAGTCTCAGGTAGTTCTTTACAGCAATATGAGAATGGGCTAATACAGTGCCTTACCCCAAACCTGCACAGCATTGTGTGTGCATGAGGTCACCCAGCTCACACTTGTTATGGGCCCACAAGGCCATGGCCTTCCCCTTACCCGGCTGTCAGGGCAAACCAGGTTCACTTCTGTTGATGACCTGTGCTTGCCCATCCAAGAGCACTGAACCCACGAGGCGCAACCTGGAGGCCGGGGGGAGGGTTGGGGTGACCCAGCCTGGCCCTGCCTTCGGCCCTACTGGGCCACCGCTCCAGTTCCCACCATGCTCAAGAAAGCCCCTGCTCTGCCTGGAGCGGATTCAAGCACTGGTTCCAGACTCTGAGATCTTGCTCCTCCTGAATGGGATTTTCTCCGTGTTTTAGACTGAACCATTTAATCATCTCAGCCTCTTAATGAAATGGCTGTGAGTTATGTCAGCCTTCACAAATTATTTACAAAAATAAAAAACAACTGCCGCAGTGCCTAGGCCTTATTCTCTCAACTCCCAGTAGCTCTGAGGGTCCAGCAGGTAGCAAATGTGGGGGCAGAGCCTGTCCTTTCAGTTCAGCCTCAGGAGCCTCCTGTGGGCGGAAGGGCAGGTGTATGTCCTGCTCACATGGATAAGGAAGTATCTCACATCCAAGGGCCTGATGTTTCACATCCAACAAAACTCCAAAATGCTTCACTGCCTCTCCATGGTGCCAAAATATGAGGGAGGTGGTGTAGCTCAAGGCCTAACTCCTGATGCCCTGCCCGTGTGTATCCACCATAGAAATGCAGCTGCCCTGGAGCTGGCTTACAGGCTTGACCCTAAGCTAGCGCTTACATTGAAAGGAGGTGCATAACCCCTAAGTAACGCAGCAAAGCTGTGGCTTCTCAAGTCCCAACATATATGGTCATGCCCAGGAAGGCAGCTCTAAGCTGGTTGCAGGAGCCATTGGAGAATAGCCCTTTAGTCAGATAGGAGGAGAAGGAGGAGGAGGAGGAAGAGAAGGAGGAGGAGGAAGAGGAGGAGGAGGAGGAAGAGGGGGGAGGAAGAGGAGGAGGAATAGGAGGAGGAGGAAGAGGAGGAAAAGGAGAAGGAGGAGGAAGAGGAGAACGTAAGGAGGAGTGGGGAGCTTTCTTCCACCTTGGTTTTCTGAGACAAGTCTGAATTCCGAGGGCGGCCATGGCCTGCTCCCACCTGTGCTGGGTGAAGCCTCAGGTCTGCGTGTCTGGGAGCAGTGCATTCTAGCCCCTCCTAGGCCAGTGTTATTGGCCTTGTGACCACAATCCAGGTGATCTGAATTTCACTATGTTTTAATCTGTAATATGGAATGATTTCTATTTGCCAAGCTTAGCACATAGGGTTCGGGTGAGGAGTGACAGGATCTAAATACACTTTGAAAAAGGAAAGCGTTATGCTCCTCTGCCCTGCCGGAGTCAGAGGGGTGATCAGCGCTGCTCTGCTACAAGCTAAAGGTTTCACTGTGCTATAAAGGAAACTTCTATCCAAAGGAATCGTTTTGCTAGCAAAACACAGACAGGCACACAGCTGAAACAACTTCCACGCGTAGTGTATGATTTCCTATTCTACACACAGAAAGAAAGGACAGATGTGTTAGCAGAGGATTAGTGTTGGAATAATTATGTTAGCTAAGACACAAAGGGGCTTCCATGCCAGCTCCAGTTTTGGGTTTTCACTGAATTGAATTCTCAGAGGGGGTCCTGCTTACACATAATTGTGCCTCAGAGCTAAAAACAAGGAGGCTCTATTTGATCAACTAGCTGGAGGATTTGAAAGGTAACCCTCTCATTCCAACTGCTTTTCTAAATATAACATCCTCAGGGGAACCCATCCTTCTGGAGGGAAAATATTAAAGAGAAAGAAGAAATAGGTAGCGAGTAAACAAAATCCGTCTCCCGTCTGCATAGTCCCTACCTTGACTTCTTTTAAGTGTTGTTGGAAAACCTCTTGCCCCTCTCTCTGTCTTTCTCCCTTCCCCTCCCACTCCACAAACACAGTTTTTCACTTTTTATCTATATATACGGTGTCTATAAGTCAGATATTTTGGTCCCCAAATACTTGAGAGTTGACCAGGAAAATAAAATGCTTTCCAGAGAAAGCCTGCATTTTTACCGAGGTGCACCCACCATCATAAACACATGTGCACCAGTGAGCTCTTGCCTGAAGTGGGCCCAGGCTACCGGGGCTTCTGCAGACCCCCACCTCTGCCCAGGCCCTTGCTCCCCTTGCAGAGTCAACCTCAGGCCTGGGCCATGCTCTTCTACCAGCTCCAGCCATCGACCCACCCACAAGTAGGCCTGCAGGCAGAGTGGTCAGCATGGCTTGGCTCTCAGGAGATGGCATGTGGCTGGAGAGTGATGTTAGCCTTGGGGACACGTTTTAGTAAGAATCAGCCCATGACACGCTGCCCCCATGCTAATTTGAGATGAGACTGCCAATTATTTCCTCCTTTCTTTCAAAACTTTTCCTTTTTGCTACTGAAAGATACATTAATTTAAAAGAGGTGGCTCATGTTTCTGATCTTCAGATATGGCTCTGAAAGAATTATTTATTTTTATGGGTTCAGTTAAACATACAAGGACCTGCAGGAGCCTGGGTTCCTGCTCCCCACCAAACCTGGGAGCAACAACATTTTTGGAGAAACATGGGGTCCAGCTGTTTAGCTGGGTAGGGGTGAACCAGAGGACCAGGACCCCAACTGCCGTCCAGAGACCAGCTGCCTGCTGCAGCCCTGCCAC
The DNA here is from genome assembly GCF_007565055.1 of Rhinopithecus roxellana. Classification (NCBI taxonomy): domain Eukaryota; kingdom Metazoa; phylum Chordata; class Mammalia; order Primates; family Cercopithecidae; genus Rhinopithecus; species Rhinopithecus roxellana. Next base: position 15,912,949 of record NC_044551.1, on the reverse strand, counting down.
TGTCCAGTTAACAGAGGTGAAGCACTTGCATTGCAGGGTCAGAGCACACAGGCATTCAATGTTTTCTTCACTTGCATGAATTAGAATTATTGCACGTCTGAGGCAACTCACAACTTGTACAACCAGGGCTGCCCGCAGTGATGTGACACGAGGTGAGGAAGGAAGTAGGTGGGTCATCCAACACACAAACAATTAGGTTTCATGATCTGATCTGGTTTGACTGTGTCTCCACCCAAATCTCATCTTGAATTGTAGCTCGCACAATTCCCACATGTTGTGAGAGCATGTGGGAATTACCCAGTAAGAGGTAATCAAATCATGAGGGCCGGTCTTTCCTGTGCTATTCTCACGATAGTAAATAAATCTCATGAGATCTGATGGTTTTATAAAGTGGAGTTTCCCTGTACAAGTTCTCTTCTTCTCTTGTCTGCTGCCATGTGAGACATGCCTTTTGCCTTCTGCTATGATTATGAGGCCTCCCCAGCCACGTGGAACTGTGAGTCCATTAAACATCTTTCTTTTGTAAATTGCCCAGTCTTGGGTATGTCTTTATCAGCAGTGTGAAAATGGACTAATATAGTAAGTTGGTATTGGGAGTGGGGTGCTGCGGAAAAGATACCCAAAAATGTGGAAGCAACTTTGGAACTGGGTAACAGGCAGAGGTTGGAACAATTTGGAGTTCTCAAAAGAAGACAGGAAAATGTGGGAGTTTGGAACTCCCTAGAGACTTGTTGAATGGCTTTGACCAAAATGCTGATAATGATGTGGACAGTAAAATCCAGACTGGTCTCAGATGGATATAAGAAACTTGCTGGGAACTGGAGCAAAAGTGACTCTTATTATGTTTTAGCAAAGAGATTGGTGGCATTTTGCACCTGCCCTAGAGATTTGTGAAACTTTGACCTTGAGAGAGATGTTTTAGGGTATCTGGTGGAAGAAATTTCTAAGCAGCAAAGCATTCAAGAGGTGACTTGGGTGCTGTTAAAGGCATTCAGTTTTAAAAAGGAAACAGAGCATAAAGGTTTGGAAAATTTGCAGCCTGACAATGCGATAGAAAAGAAAATCCCATTTTCTGATGAGAAATTCAAACAGGTTGCAGAAATTTGCATAAGTAATGAGAAGTCAAAGGTTAATCACCAAGACAATGAAGAAAATGTCTCCAGGGCATGTCAGAGACTTTTGTGACAGCCCCTCCCACCATAGGCCTGGAGGTCTAGGAGGAAAAAATGGTTTCATGGGCCAGGACCAAGGTCCCCATGCTCTGTTCAGCCTGCGGACTTAGAACCCTGCATCCAAGCCACACCAGCTATGACTAAAAGGGCCAAGGTACAGCTCAGGCTGTGGTTTCAGAGGGTGCAAACCCTAAGCCTTGGCATACCAGGAGTGGCCGAATGGATGGAAACATCATTAAAACACAAGTATGGCCAGATGCGGTGGCTCACGTCTGTAATTCCAACACTTTGGGAGACTGAGGCGGGCATATCACGAGGTTAAGAGATTGAAACCAGGCTGGCCAACATGGTGAAACCCCATCTCTACTAAAAATACAATTTCAACGTGGTGTTGAGCCTGCAGGTGCACAGAAGTCAAGAATTGAGGCCTGGGAATCTCTGCCTAGGTTTCAGAGGATATACGGAAATGCTTGGATGTCCAGGCAAAAGCTTGCTGGTGAGGCAGGGCAGTCATGGAGAACCTCTGCTAAGGCAATGCAGAAGGGAAATGTGGGGTGAGCCCTCCCACACAGAGTCCACACTGGGGCACTGCCTAATGAAGCTGTGAGAAGAGGGTCACCATCCTCCAGACTCCAGAATGGCAGATCCATTGACAACTTGCACCGTGTGCCTGGAAAAACCTCAGAAACTCAATGCCAGCCCATGAAAGCAGCCAGGAGGGAGGCTTTAGCCTGCAAAGACCCAGGGGTGGAGCTTCCCAAGACCATGGGAACTCACCTCTTACAGCAGCATGACCTGGATGTGAGACATGGAGTCAAAGGAGATCATCTGGCATCTCTAAGGTTTGACTGCCTGGCTGGATTTTGGAATTTCATGGGGCCTGTAGCCCCTTTGGTTTGGCCAATTTCCCCCATTTGGAATGGCTATATTTACCCAATGCCTGGACCCTCATTTTATCTAGGAAGTAACAAACTTGTCTTTTGATTTTACTGGCTCATAGGCAGAAGAGACTTGCCTTGTCTCAGATGAGACTTTGGACTGTGGACTTTTGAGTTAATGTTGAAATGAGTTAAGACTTTGAGGGACTGTTGGGAAGGCATGATTAGTTTTAAAATGTGAGGACACAAGATTTGAGAGGGGCCAGGGGTGTAATGACATGGTTTGGCTGTGTCTCCACCCAAATCTCATCTTGCATTGTAGCTCCCACAATTCCCACATGTTGTGGATGGGACTCAGTAGGAGGTAATTGAATCATGGGGGGGCCAGTTTTTCCCATGCTATTCTCATGATAGTGAATAAGTCTCATGAGATCTGATGGTTTTATAAAGCAGAATTTCCCTGCACAAGTTCTCTTCTTCTCTTGTCTGCTGCCATATGAGACATGCCTTTTGCCTTCTACCATGGTTGTGTAGCCTCCCCAGTCATGTAGAACGGTGAGTCCAATTAAACCTCTTTCTTTTGCAAATTGCCCAGTCTTGGGTATGTCTTTATCAGCAGCATGAAAACAGAGTAATACAAAATCACAGTTATGTGCTTAACTGATACTGTAGACAGTAAGCCAGTATGTTACCTTTTAAATCCACAGGGAAATATACTTCATCCCTGCAAGCCCTGAGAAGGCAGAACATCTGTGCATCTTCCCAGAGCTTTCATAAGTCCCAAGTGTGACCCAGTGATTTTTTAAAACAAGTTTGTTATGAAGAAATACTATTACAAACAAACAACTATTAGAAACAAGAGGTTGGGCTTTATTGAGACATTCATTCTATGAAACAGAAATGAGGGCACAAAGCCCAGGCCACTGCCCCTGGGCTGTAGGGGTCAGCCAGGGCCTGGGCTGGGGCTGAGGAAGCACAGAGGTGGGGGCTGAGGAGGGCCTGGTGCCTCTCCTGCCCTCTCCTTTCCCCACAAAGTACCTCACCCTTCTCTAGACCTTCTTGGAGTATTCCCTGTGTAGTTTCCAAAGCCACAGCCGTGTTGACAGCAACTTCTATTACTTCTCTCTTCATTGCTTGAACAATCCCACTTCTTACAATTTTGCAGTAACAGCACAACACATTCCTCTACCTTTGATGTTTCCTAATATATCCAGTTCTTTGTTGGGGTCGGGGGAACATTTCAGCTAACATTTCAGAAAGTATTTCAGTTGTATGAAAATAGTATCTGATCCTTAATCAAACCAAATTTTGACCAAAAATTACAAGAAATTGTTGCACTTGCTTTCTGCATTTTGGACTAGAAACACTAATAAGGCCCTAAATTCTTAAAAATACAATAAATATCAAAATAGGTTTTGAATGCATGTGCATTCAGCTTGAGGCCTTTTGCGTCCCAAGTCAACTGAGTTTCCCCATGCCCACATCTCCCATCTGGGCTTCTTGTTCAGCCATCGAGGCATTTGTAACTGGTAGAATTGACCCTCCCAGAACAAAGTGTTTACTGAACCAATCAGGCAACCCTGAGGAGGCTTCCAGAGGTGTTTGGGGGACACAAGAACAAGTAAAAATGTAGGTCCTGCCCTCCAAGAGTGGCCAAATGGATGGAAACATCATTAAAACACAAGGACAGCCAGATGCAGTGGCTCACAACTGTAATTCCAGCACTTTGGGAGGCCGAGCTTGGCATATCACAAGGTGGAGAGATCGAGACCAGCCTGGCCAACATGGTGAAACCTCATCTCTACTAAAAATGCAAAAATTAGTTGGGCATGGTGGCACACGCCTGTAGTCCCAGCTACTCAGGAGGCTAAGGTGGGAGAATTGCTTGAGCCTGGGAGGTGGAGATTGCAGTGAGCTGAGATTGTCCTACTGCACTCTAGCCTGGCGACAGAGCGAGACTTCAAAAAAAAGAGAAAGAAAGAAAGGAAGAAAGGAAGAAAGAAAGGAAGAAAGAAAGAAAGAAAGAAAGAAAGAAAGAAAGAAAGAAAGAAAGAAAGAAAGAAAGAAAGAAAGGAAGGAAGGAAGGAAGGAAGGAAGGAAGGAAGGAAGGAAGGAAGGAAGGAAGGAAGAAGAAGGAAGGAAGGTAGGAAGGATGGAAAGAAGAAAGGAAGGAAGGAAAGAAAGAAAGAACGGAAGGACTAATACATTCAATGGCATCCCAGATATCAAGGCTCCCACACCTGTGGAATGTGGAGCTAGGACCAGGGGCTCCCCAGAAATGAATTCAGTCCTGAGTCATTGTGAGGCCTTTGAGAGTGCTTGTTAACAGAATGCACAAATAAATGAATTAATCAATCTATTTCAGTGTTAGCTTTCACAGAGAAAATAACTTTAGATAAATTTTAAAGGCCAAGCCAGACCTCCACGGCTCAACCCTAGAAAAGTTTAGAGTTGGCCTTCTGTGCAGAAGAGAGAGTGGTAGTGGCTTCTGGGCTTTGGGGGTGGCATTTGAGGGTCCTATATGATGATCTGATGAGATCTGGTACAGGCCAAGGAAACAGGTGAGTGTGGACAGATAGTGGAAGTACTTGAGCTGTTTGGGCAGCTTAATGTGGGATGTGTGTGTATATATCATGCTAATTACAAGTCTGTGTACACAGATGCTCCTTGACTTACCATGAGGCTACCTCCCGATAAACTCATTCGTAAGTTGAAAATACCCCAAGTAGAAATGCATTTAATAAACTCAACCTACTGAACATCCTAGCCTAGCATAGCCTAGCCTACCTAACCATGCTAAGAACACTGATATTAGCCTACAGTTGGGCAATCATCTAACACAAAGCCTACTTTGTAATAGTGTTAAATATCTCATTCAGTTCATTGAATACTGGGCTAAAAGTGAGAAACAAAATGGTTGTATGAGTGTTTGAAGTATGGTTTCTACTGAATGTGTATTGCTTTTTGCACAATTGTCAAGTTGAAAAATTCTAAATCCAATCATCATAAGTTGGGGACTGTCTGTATTTTTGATTACTGATTTGTACTTCCCTTTATTTCAATGACTTAGGAAGATGAACATAGATACATGTAAACTTCTGGCCTCTGCAACAACACATTAAGAGTGTGTAAGGTTTCACTCCCATCCCTACAGCAAGGAAATCTGAACAAACTGAAAATCAGTGACTTTCTTTAGATCCATCAGCAAAGTGCATTTGTAAAGAGACAGCACATGCAAGAAGTCCAGCTGAGATGGGCTTACCTGGAGCAGGGGTCCCAGGAGCCAAGAGCTGTAGAAACTCGTAAATACAAATTTTGGTGAATTTCTGGAAGCTGAGAGTGAGAAGCTCCTGGAGGACTGCAGTCTTGAGGAGACCCCACATTTTAATGATTTTTACCTGCAGTGACCTCATTAGGTTCTGTATTATTCAGTTTTTGCACTGCTATAAAGAAATACCTAAAACTGGGTGATCTATAAAGAAAAGAGGTTTAATTGGCTCACAATTCTGCAGGCTGTACAGGGAGCATGGCTGGGGTGCCTCAGGAAACTTAAAATCATGGCAGAAGACAAAGGGGAAGCAGGCACATTTTACATGGCCAGATAGGAGGAAGAGAGAGAGGGGGTTAGAACTTGCTCACTGTCACGAGAACAGCAAGGGAGATATCCACCCCCATGACCTAGCCACCTCCCACCAGGTCCCTTCTCCAATACTGGGTATCACAATTTGACGTGGGATTTGGGTGGGGACACAGACCCAAACCACATTAGGTTCTCACAAGAGAAAGATGAGAAAGATTCCTTCACGACCCTGGGTTCATTTCTGTCTTGTGCCCTGAGCTGCTGGGGTATACTCTGTCTCCCTGCAACCCTGAACTGAAATAATTGGGTAAATCATTGTCTTGTTTTTATTAATATTTCTTAAATGGTTGTACAGCTCACGTTTAACATTGTAAGTCTTTTGGTCTTTAGCAGCTTGATGATGGTCTTAGTGACAGGAAATATGCTGTAGAAACCTAACCCTGTTTTACATCAATTAGCCTGTGGTAAGATTGGCTTCATTAGGCATCGTTTTTTAAAGTTGCATTTTCTTTTTTTTTTTTTTTTTGAGATGGAGTCTTGCTCTGCCGCCCAGGCTGGAGTGCAGTGGCCGGCTCTCAGCTCACTGCAAGCTCCGCCTCCCGGGTTCACGCCATTCTCCTGCCTCAGCCTCCCGAGTAGCTGGGACTACAGGCGCCCGCCGCGCCCGCCTCGTCGCCCGGCTAGTTTTTTGTATTTTTTAGTAGAGACGGGGTTTCACCGTATTAGCCAGGATGGTTTCGATCTCCTGACCTCGTGATCCGCCCGTCTCGGCCTCCCAAAGTGCTGGGATTACAGGCTTGAGCCACCGCGCCCGGCCTAAAGTTGCATTTTCTAAGAATCTATGGATGACACTAAGTGAGGACCTCCTGTGCCTGCCGGTCTTTTGTATATCTTCTTTGGAGCAATGTCTATTCAGGCCTGCAGTCCACTTTTTAAATGGGTTATTACTTGTTTTGCTATTGAGTTTCAGGGGTTCCTTATATTTTTTGAATTTTTTTTTTTTTTTTTGAGACAGAGTCTCCCTCTGTTGCCCAGGCTGGAGTGAAGTGGCATGATCTTGGCTCACTGCAACCTCTGCCTCCCGGGCTGAAGTGATTCACCCGCCTCAGCCTCCCAAAGAGCTGCGATTATAGATGTGCACCACCATGCCTGGCTAATTTTTGTATTTTTAGCAGAGACAGGTTTTCACCATGTTGGCCAGTCTGGTCTTGAACTCCTGACCTCAAGCAATCCACCTGCCTTAGTGACTCAGATAGACTGAGATTAAAGGGATCATTTTCCTACATCATGCTAGGCAAAGGGCCTGAGTAGATATTTTTCCAAAGAAGACATAAAAATGGCCAACAGGTACATTAAAAGTTACTCAGCATCACTAATCAGCAGGGAGATGCAAATCAAAACCATGATGAGATACCCCTTCAGTCCAGTTAGAATCGTTGTTATCGAAAAGGTGGGATAAAAGGTGTTGGTGAGGATGTGGAGAAACAGGAGAACTTATACACCATATGTGGGAATGTAGCTTGGTGCAGCCACTATTTTTTTTTTCTTTTCTTTTCTTTTCTTTTTTTTTTTTTTAGAGATGGAGTCTTGCTCTGTGGCCCAGGCTGGCAGTGCAGTGGTGCGATCTGGGCTCACTGCAAGCTCCGCCTCCCAGATTCACGCCATTTTCCTGCCTCAGCCTCCCGAGTAGCTGGGACTACAGATGCCCGCCACCATGCCCGGCTAATTTTCTTGTATTTTTAGTAGAGGTGGAGTTTCACTGTGTTAACCAGGATGGTCTCGATCTCCTGACCTCATGAGCCACCCACCTTGGCCTCCCAAAGTGCTGGGATTACAGACATGAGCCACTGCGCCCAGCCCAGTGTAGCCACTATTAACAAAAATAGTATGAAGATTCCTGAAGAAATTAAAAAATAGGACACCTGACACAGAAACCCCTCTTCTGGGTGTATATCCGAGGGAAATGAAAGTTATCCATGACCACAGGCTCATTGCAGCATGTTTCTCAATAGCGAAGACATCAACTGATGACTGCTAGATAGTAAAAATGGTGCAATACAATAGACTATTTATCTGCTTGTGCAAAACAATAGCCATAACCAATGGTTATTCATGACTTACAACCCAAATAAAGGGAAGAGCTCCAGGTAAAGGGAGGCAACAAGAAATGGCTTAAAATTGCAGAAATTACATACAAATATATGGCATTACAGTCAATGCATTCTATTATGTATTGCATGTCATATATTATACTAGGTATTACATATACATGCACATAATGTACATGCAAGTTTTATAGGTTGTGTATATGTTTACGGGAGAAACCTCTGCATTCATCCAGCCCATTTCTGCAAATCCAGGACACTCAACTGCTGACCCCATGCTGCAGGATGCTGCCCTGAGCTGATAGGACCATGACTCCTGTAATTTTACCCCCGTCTTGCTCCCTGATTCGATATGTTGGGCATTGGCAGAAAATTTGAACACATGTTTCTTCTGTAGATTTTGACAGAGTGCTATTATTTCCTGTGTAAGAACAGTTCAATTTCCTGCTCACCATTTCAGTCTCTCGTAGAGGGAACGCAGGATAAAATCTCCTAGCCACCCTGAGTGTGGTTTGAACCCTGAAGATGTCTGATTAAGGAAGTGATTGAATCCATTCTTTCCACCCCAGACTTCATGTTGAAATGATCACTCATCTCTCTGTTCATAAAGCCTATATTGCATGCTGGGGTTTGAAATCCAGAAATCTAATTAAAACTTCCTCGTGCTTTTAACACTCTATTGCCAAGCAAGATTGGTTTTACAAAGCACACATTCTTGAGCCTGTCTGTCCACTCACTAACATGCAGTGTTTGGTGGTGGTTAGTATTCTGCAAAGAGCGCAGGAGCCTGAGAATAATTTCCAACTGTGGAGAGGAGGTGGCTGGACTTCAAGAGTCTGAGACTGTCTTGCCTCTCCTTGGTTCCCTTTGCTCTCTGTGCCTGGCCCAGAGTCCAGCCTCCATATAGGCCTCCCTGGCCACACCTCGGTGTGTCCAAGAAGGTCACTTGGGCCAGGTGTTTCTGCCCTGGGGTCAGTCAGAACCTTAAAAGCTGTAGGTGAATCCCAAGGAATAAATGTTTTTTGTAAGATGTCAGGTGAAGCCCTAAACAGCCCTTGAACCTCACTTAAAATGTCTTTTCAATCATGTATGAAGATGGCCGAGCCCCGTCAGTCTCTGATCTTGCATGCAGAGATCAGATGTCCTCCTTAGGCTTCTTCTGAAGGAAAGAACAAGGACCCTAGGTTTGTAGCCTCTAACATGTGGATTTTGGCTGATATTTGTGCAAAGCAAACTATGTTGTATGGCACGTTTTCCTGAGTTCTAAATAATCTAGTAGGAGTCTGATTTTTAGGTTTGTTAAATTAGCCTGAGCTTCATTATAACCCTGCAGAACAGATCTCACTCCCATTTCCTAGGAAGGAAAACTGCAAACTCACAGCTTTATCCAATGGAGTGGGATCGATACAGACGTGGTAGGAGTCAGTGTTTGGTGCCATGTTGTGGGGTAGTGTAGATATTTACTGTGGTGACTTGACCCCATTGCAAGCTTTCTAGTTACCAAAGTTACTTTACACACTGACAGTGACTGAATGAGGACAGACTGTTCATGGGATCTTAGAGGACACAGAGGGTGAGAATTTCCCAGGCTCTTTTCCCGTCTTCCCAGGGAAGTGAGGAGAGCGAGCCATGTGTGTCTGGGAACTGCTCAATCTACAGGAGCCCCTGAATGGCAGCCCCAAAGCAGCCTCAGACATCCTAGGTCAATGGAGTATGAGTTATTTCTGATAACAAACAAAGAAAAAAGTGCTTTTTTTTTTTTTCTTCAAATTTTAAGGTGAATCCTTTAAAATATCGGCAGAAAATGAAAGCAGTAGAAGACAGGCTCTAGTTATTCACTGTTATTTGTAAGAGCAAAATTCACCAAAGCTGCTCGTTTTAAACACGTAGAGCCCGTGTGTTGTTTGTGGACCACATCATAGAGAAGACTTGACGGACTCAGAGGCCTTGCCTGAGCTGTTCTGTTGGTGGATGGTGCTCAGGATCCTGTCCACACAGCCCCGTGTCTGTGACCCCTTCTGTCTCTGGCCTGATCCTGGCCCTCGTGCTTGATGGCGGTTGGTTCAAGGTGGTCAGCAGACCAGGAGAAACAGACATGGTGACGTTGCTACTCCAGGGCTGCGGCTACCAGCTGCCCCACGGCCTGGGCATCAGCTTTCTCAGGGAGCAGGACTGCAGGCAGGGAACGCGCTGAGCACACGTGTGCCCTGGAGACATGACTCCCTTGCAGAGGTTCCAGAGGCTGACAGTCTGTGGGTGGCGAGTCCTCAGACCTGCAGGCTGTGCAGACGCTCAGCCCCAGTGGTGCTCACTGAGCTCTGCCCGCCTAGCCTTATGTTCTGCCCGTGGGGGAGCCCAGCTCAGCCACAGAAGGATAGGGATGGGAGCACCTTTCCCCTTCTCAGAAGCTAAGTGTGCCCTCCTGCCCTAAATGCCAAGGGCCCTTTCCTGCAGGCTGATGGCCCATTTGTGAATGGAAATGCAACCAACTCTCAGAAGAATCACCAGCAACTGGTAAGTGGCTTTTACATCTCTGCAAAAGACACCTGTTGAATAAAATTCCCAGTGGTCAATCTGGTTAGAAGTAGTTTTATTTTTCTGACTTTGCAGGACTCTCCCTCCCTTTTCTTTTATTGTGAATTTCCTACCTACTTCACAGTGTTACTCTCTCCGTTTTAAAGATAGTCAACCATGAAGCAAAGCAAAGGGGCGACAAGCCTGGTGGTGATGCTGGCTCCAGAGGATGGGAGCTGGGGATCCAGCTTGTAGGCCCTTCCAATGCCCCAGGTGACCATGACCCGCAACGCAGAGATCCAGACTCATGCACAGTGCTTCTGTGACCCAGGGTAGCTCCCACAAGGCAAAATGGGGCGCTAGGTCATTAGGGATGAGAGAGGCAAATCCAGTCAAACATAGCTTCAGCACAGCATGGGGAGCCCGGAACTTGCAAATATGCAGCTTCAGGGACATTGTTTTAAGCAACCTGGGAAAGCTTGATTTTCTTTTCACTGTTTGCTAGACTAGTGACAATTGTGCTTTCCTTCTTTTTTTTTCCAAATTAATGTTTTAATGGTTTCTATCTTTCAAATTTCCTTGACGAATAGAATTTCGAAAACTTTTTGAAGTTCAAAGTAGATTTGCCATTATTTTCTTGCTCTGTGATGATACAATAAACCATCATGTATTCATAAGTAGATAAGGGACTCCATAGCAAAAATGCAGCATGGGGACAGACCCCAAGACTAAAAGACATTCACTTGTTTAAGTGCGTTTTCCTCCAGGCAGCACACACCTCATCTTCCTCATTTTCCTCACTGGTGAAACTCCGTCTGGCCCTGGCCCTGGCACAAGGAACGGCATTTGAGAATCTCTGAGAGGTGAATAGAGACCACTCACCAAAGTCGGTACAGAAGCAGAAACCGGGTGACTGAGAAGAGCTTTTCCACTTAGGGTGGACTCCTTCTCAGAGTCTCTTCTGGCAGCCCTGGGGCAGGATGCTGGACCAGAGAGCACGCCTCTCTTTCACTCCCATGGGGACCAGGATCCAGTGGCCCCTCGCAGATGCTATGGGACGAGATCTGGTTGTCAACCTGCCCAACTGCCTGCAGATAGCTGCTGCCACAGGGCCTTGCTCTGTCCGGATTCGGCCATTCTCATGCAAACCAGGGGCCCTTCCCAAGGCGCCTCCTCACTTCATCTCCAGGCTGAGAGGCAATTAATAGGAGTCCGCCTCCGAGTTTCTGGAGCCCCAGCCATGATGGCGGCCACCTCATCCCCAGAAAGGACATGCTAGGGGTGCAGTCAGAAGTGAGGAGCAGCCATGGTAACAGATCCCATCTGTTGCCCTCATCTGCTGAGTTTTGGGTTTCCGTCCCTGTAATATTCCAAGAATTGTTTTTCCAATTTGGTTCAAGATAGGCCACTGGCAAGTTTCTGTTCAATCAACTAGGCAAGAGACAAAGTCGAACCTAGTGTCTAAGCTTAGTAACTGCATCTAGAATTTTTTGGTAGATGCACAAATGTGTTAATAAATTCAACCCAATCTAAGATTATTTTATTTTTGCTTGTTTTCCTAACTCATTTCAACATTGACTCTCCAAGGTTTCGCTGAGATAAATTATGAAGATCTTGCAAATTACTGTCCCAGGGCACGTGGAGGTTTGGTTCAGTTTGTGTGTTTGGCCACAAAGAACACATATAGAGCTGGCATCCCTACAAAAGCAAACGTCTCAAACAAAATCCTAACAGGGCCAGAAGGCAAGGCAGGAATGGCTGGATCAGAAGCAGTGGGGAGGCTGCCTCCCCTGCAGAAGGAATCACTGGGGCTGGGGGCTTGAGAGCTCTCTGAGTCACCCAAATTCTCCTGTTTATTACCTTTCCCTCTGGGCTCCCACTCTCTTTTGACCAGGGTTCTGATGCTCAGAGGAGAGGCCTGGCAGACTGACTTCTAGAGCCACTGCCAGTGCTGTTCAGCGTCTGCAAAGCCATGCTCAGCTCCTTCAGCATGAGGCTGAGAGAGGCTGGACACCCAGGCAGCCTGGATGGTCCTAGGTTCCCCAATCACGCCCAAGCAAGGCAGAGGACACTTTGAGGACGCCCTTCTCTTCAAGTCATGCAGCCCTACAGCCTTAAATCTCTGTGTCCTTTATTCTACCTGCTGCCAATGCCTCACTTTTGATGGGTACGTCGTTTCAGGAGGCTGGAGGTTAAAATTTAGTAGACTGTTCAGCTTCTGTGGACCATGGCCTGCCGGTGCCCACCCTTGGGTCCATCTCCAGATGGCCCTGCCAGTGGCAGGAACAGCTAGCCTGCCCTCAAGCACACTCAGACACACAGGCATGGAGACACACAGAGACACACACAGACACAGACAGACCCGCACAGACACAGAGAAACACAGACCCTCAGAGACACACACAGACACAGATACACAGATACGCAGGCACAGAAACACACACAGACACAGGCAGACCCACACAGGCACAGAGACAGACACACACAGATACAGACACACAGACAGAGACACACACAGATACACACAGAGAACCTCGGAGAAACACAGTCAGAGATACATAGACCCTCAGAGACACACACAGACACACAGGCAGGGAGACAGAGACACACAGACACAGAAACACACACAGACCCACACAGACAGATACACACAGAGAACCTCAGAGACACACACAGATAGAGACACCCAGGCACAGAGACATATAGACCCTTGGAGACCCACACAGACACATAGACACAGACACAAAGGCATGGAGACATAGACACAGAGACACACACAGACACACACTGACAAATACACACAGAGACACACAGATACAGACACACAGGCACAGAGACACACAGATCCATAGAGATGCGCATGGATCCATAGAGACACACACAGACCCCTAGAGACACATACACAGACACACACAGACAGAAACACACACAGACACAGACACACAGACACACATAGATATGCACAGATACACACAGGCACACAGGCACAAAGACATACACAGATACACAGACACACACACACCGATACATAGAGATACACAGAGATGCACACAGACCTATACCTATACCGATTCACACAGACACACAGAGACTCAGATAACCACACAGACACACAAAGGCAACACAGACACATACAGAGACAGACACACACATAGACCCCCGCACGGCCCTCCTTTACTTCTCGTAAACCTTAGTCTAGATGGGAGATTCTCAATCAGGGCATTGTGGCCCCGGGCAGTCTGTGAATGTCTGGACTCAGTGTGGCTGTCACCACAGGGCTGCTCCTGCCACCTGGTAGACAGAAGCCCGAATGCACTCAGCAGCCCCAGCAGAGGGTGAGCAGCCCGAGACGAGCACAGTGCCCAGGCTGAGAGCTCCTTGCCGAGACCCACGCTGGTAGGAGAAGGATGTTCCCCTGCTCAGCTGCAGGAGGGAAGCTCTGGGCCGTGGGGCCTTTGAAAAACTGGGGCCTGCCAGCGCTTGCCATAAGTTTAATGTCTTTGTTTTCTCAGAAGGTGTAAACAATGATGGAACCCCAGACTGTGACGGGATCCAGCCCTGGGGAGCTCTGTGTTCCCTCTTTCAGAACATGCCACGGCTGAAACCAAGTAGCCCACACTCTGCAGCCAGGTGCCCAGCCCCACTGGGCCAACACCAGAAGGCACTGTCTCCCCACAGGGCTGCTCGGAGGCTTTGGACGTCCCAGGTAGACATGTAGGACGATGCTTGCTGCTGGAGGCAGCCTCTGTTCAGCAGGGGAGCTGTTCAACCTCCTCCCTGCCCTGCCCAGGGGCACCTTGAGAGCAGGGCTGCCTGCCGCGCCTTTAGGCGTGGAGAATAAGGCACTGGGATTGGGGAGAAGCTGCGGCAGGCACTGTCACACTCCACACACCCTTGTCTCCTGTGCTTCTCCTCCTGCCCTGGCTGCTCCCCTGATTTTTACTCCCCAAGACTCCACGTTCCACGGCAGCAGCAACTTGAAGCCTCACCCAGGTTTTCCCCTGACAGGGACCAGCCTGGAGCAGCTTGATGCTTACTGTGCCCTAGTGCCCCGGCGTGACCAGCCAGGCTCTGCTAGATGGGTGGCTTGTCTCACATTTGACCCAAAGGGTCTCCATCCCTCCCGCATGGTGACCTGTGCAGAGGTCCACAAGAGTGTGGCCAATGGGTCTTCTCCTCCTGGTCTCCTGCTGGCAGTGCAACCTCTGAGCCCAGTGACAACCTGTGGCCACCACAGGTCTGTGCCTGGGCCAGACCCCAGCCAGGGAGCACAGTCCACACCCTGCCCAGGGGCTCCAGGCCACTGGGCACCGCCCACCCTTGCACCCACATCCCTGGCACCTCTTTCTTCCCTTTGTGTCTCCCCTGGTGCCTCTCACAAAACCCACGTGCATGGTGCTTGATGTGTATCCGTTTCTAAAGCATTAAGCAGCTGCGTGTCTGACACAAGTTTACAACCATCTTAGCTAATTCCCCAAGAATTAGAGAATTCTAATTCTTTAGTGTTTGGGGACACAGTCTGGGGGCTTCCATGTTACACGCTCCAATGTGGATCCACACACAGCTCAGTCTCCCTGGCTCATGTGGAGTTGTCTGTTCCTTTCCACTGCAGCTTCTTGCTTGTTCTTGTTGTTTTTGTTTGTTTGTTTTGTTTTTGTGTCATTGTTGCTGTTGTTTGTGTTTTGGGGGAAGGCATTCATTTTTTAAAATACATTTTAGAGCATGTTAAATATATGCTGAAATGATACTACCATTATTTTCTAGAGTTTTCTTAATCCTCTGCTAGTAATGGGAAAATATTTGTATTTTATTTAGCCTAGTACATGGTATTTTAAATGGCTTTTTCCTATTTCCTTTTATGGCGTTGACAAGCTGAATCCCATCGTCAGCTCTGGATTTAAATAGAAAGTTGTGTAGGCACTTGGAGAAGATCGCTCACTACTTTATAGAAAAAAGTGCAGACAACTTTCTTTGGGAATTGCTGGGGCTGCTGTGGCCAATGATCGGATATTTAACTTTGGATTTGGTTACTTTATTTTGATGCAATGGAATAAAAACATGGCTTAAAACTGATAACTCCAGGAGTATAGGATTTGAAACTGTTCTGGTAGAAAATATGTTTTACAGGGGGCTTACGGGAAAAAAATATTTTCCAAATCATGAATAGTATCTGTTCACGGCTATCATTGGGCAAATCTAAAGCTGTTTAAATGTAAGTTTTAAATGATCCCTCTATGAATACTGAGAATGGTGCCAGGGTTCTTGAAGAAGAGTTTACTATTTCTAAGGATTACTCGGGGAGACTGTCAGTCAGCACTTTCTTCCCCACGTGACAGCTTGTAAGCATCGCTTCCCAGGTGCATGCAGGTGAGCTGGGCTGTCCCGTTCATCTTGATTCGACCACGCATGATGGGGGCTGCCACCCAGAAACCTGTGTGATGAGAGTCGAGCTCGTGCCTGTATTTGAGGGTCTCCCCACACTCCCATTCATAAGCTACAGAACACCACGTGTGTGCCACTGAGAACGGGATAAAACCTAAACCTTGGGACGCATCTGCATCTTTTGTCGACGCAGTCTGTCTTCTTGTTGCTCTTCGACTTGAGAACTGAAATGATGGTGCACTTTCTGCAATTAAATTCTTTATGCTAAACCTCTTTTGGGTTTTCACTGAGCAGGTGGTGAGTAGCCCATCACCAGGGTCCCTGCTGCACGGACCATGTTTCTAATGCTGGGCTCTTGCTGGCAAAGGGGGAGTCTTGGGGTGCCACGGAGTAACTCAGGGATGGCTGCAGGGAACCTGGCTGTGAGGAACCTGCTGTGCCGTGCGTAAGCCACTTTCCTCCACGAAGCTCTCCCTGAATCACCGCGTGGGGGCTCCCTGCCAGGCCCCATGCACGGCTGCCCTTTCCTGGGCATCCTGCTGTCACTCAGACACCGCCTTCTCATTACTCGTGCCAGGACCCGTCAGCGGGAGCAGCTCATGGTGGTTGGAAAGTGTTGCATGTGTGCGGAGAAAGGATATTTCAGGGCTGCGAGAGGCTAAGCCTCCTCCTGTTCTCCTGAGTAAACACAAGGCCCCCTCTCCACGCTGACCTGTTACACACACCCTGATATTTATAACCACAATCCTCTAAGGAATTCAGCTTCTTTATAAACAGGACTTTATTGATCCTCTCCCACAACTGTCAAACAAAGAACGACGGGATCATTACCTTCCCCTGCACCTCAGTTTCCTCAGTTCTCAGTGCTATAGGCAGTGTGAATTTGGGGAGAGTGGAATCGATGTCTCTGAAGCCTCCCTGAACGTCTGCTCTGTGAAATGAGTGTGGAGATCACTCCCTGCCCCTCGTTAATGTATCTTCGTCATTTTCATCAAATGTAGAGGAGGCAGACGTCTGCAGGCAGGCAAGAGAAACAGCTTCATTTATTGATATGGGAGGGGCTGGGAATTGTTGGACAGAGAAGGGCAGGGTCCCTGGAGAGGGCTCCACCCTCGGGCCTGTGCCCACGGACCTAAGTGAGAACAGGCACTCCCATTTTCCTGCCCAAATGTTGCGTTGTCCAAGACTACGCTGGCCTGCCATGCCCTGTATCCTGTGTCCATAGAAATCCGAGACTCTTGAAGGCACAGACACAAACAGCTGGAGCAGAGGAACAGACACCGGCAGACACCGGCAGACACTGGCAGACACCAGAAGACACCGGCAGATACCGGCAGACACCGGCAGACACCAGAAGACACCGGCAGATACCGGCAGACACCGGCAGACAGCGGCAGGCACCGGCAGACACCAGAAGACACCGGCAGATACCGGCAGGCACCGGCAGACAGCGGCAGGCACCGGCAGATACCGGCAGACACCAGAAGACACCGGCAGATACCGGCAGACACCGGCAGACACCAGAAGACACCGGCAGATACCGGCAGACACCGGCAGACACCAGAAGACACCGGCAGATACCGGCAGACACCGGCAGACACCAGAAGACACCGGCAGATACCGGCAGACACCGGCAGACAGCGGCAGGCACCGGCAGACAGCGGCAGGCACCGGCAGGCACCGGCAGACTCCGGCAGGCCATCGCCACCAGGACACAGTGAAATTTTGTCAGGGGAAGTCAGAGGAGAGTTTGGCTGCTAGACAACTTGACTCCAGGGGAAGACCACCGTCCCACTCCATTCCCCTTCTGGTTCCCTGTCCACCAGGCTGAGAGCCACCTCCACCACTCAGTAAAATTTTGCACCCATCCTCCAAGCTCTCACATGTGATTCAATTTTTCTGGTACACTAAGGCAAGAACCTGAGATACAGAAAGCTCTCTGTCCTTGCGGTAAGGCAGAGGGTCCAACAGAGCTGATTGACACAAGCCGCCTGCAGATGGTAAAGCTGAAAGAGCAGACTGTAACACACACCCACTGGGGCTTTGGAAGCTGTAAACATTCAACCCTAGATGCTGCTGTGGGGTCGAAGCCCAAAAACCCTCCCCACGACCTGCCCTTTTGCACCCTCCCCCCTAGGGTTTGAGCAGCGGGGCAAGGAAGAAGCAAGCCACACCCCTGTTGCATGCTCTGCAAGGGGACAAGGGGACTCCTCCTGGTTCAGTATTAGTCTAGATGTTTCAACATTCTCAAAGACCAGCATGCTGTGGTGGTCATGGTGAGACCGCACAGCTCAGGAGAACCAGCCTCGGCATAAAGGCAGCTGCTTTCTGTCTGAGCTCCTGGGTCTCAGTTACTGAGCCCTGCCCTCAAGAAATCTGCTAGAAAGACACCATGGTGTTGGTGAGCATCACCTGACCACAGCCCGCCCGCCTCTCTGCCCCTAACTGTCCCCTGCCCCAGCACGTCGCTGGCTCTGCTCCTCGGGCAGGCTGGGAGGGCTGGCACTGCTGGCTCCTGCATTTGAACCTGCCCAACCCTTGGTCCCGCTTGGGTGTGTCATTCACTGTTAAATTCAGAAAGAAAACAGAACAAATACCTCCAAGTCCATGATTTGAAAAGAACTTGAAAATTCAATAAGCCTAGGACCTGTCCAGGTTCTTTATCTGGTGCCATGTCCAGAGACCCCTTTCAAGAAGTTCCAAGTTCTGTCTCCCGGGTTGCAGTGACCAGAGGGCCGTTTCCCATCTGACTCTACGTGCTGGGCTCAAGAGGGCACCGGGATGGAAGCCTGCCAGGGCATAGCTATGTCATGGGGGCTGGCCAGCCAGTTCAGTATTTTAGGGAGATTGAGAGAAAGCCATACATATACAACGCATTAAGGGGTGCTGGCAAAATCTACTCCTAAGCCAACTGAAATACAGCCGCCTTATCTTCCCGCAGACCAGTTCAGGCCAACAGCACTGCCAACTTGGATGCTGGGATCTTCCTCATCCCATGGGAAGATTGGGACCCATGAGATTTTGAAGCCTGGATTCTGGGCACAAGAGCTAAACAGGCTTGACGGTATGGCATTTTGGGAGTCGAGGTGCAGTGCTAAGGAAAGGCTAGGCCTGTGATGCTGGGGCCTGGAGTTGGGGTGGGTCCCTCCTGCAGCAGACACCTTGCCAGTCAGTCCCAACAGCCCCCCAAGGAACCAGGGCTCCAGAATCAGTGGTGCATGCATGGCCCAGAGCAAAATGCTAAGTGCTGCTGCTTTGGGCTTGCCAGTGATGCTCCTGGTGGCTTAGTCACTCACCAGGAGGCTGAATGGCCAGTGGCAGAGATCCGGCTTTGGGACAGAGCATGAGGCCCTGGCATTAGCAGCTGAAAACCAGCCACAACTCTCCAAGGGGCTTTGAACGATAAAGACCCCATCCCCAAGGTTCCTCTTTCCCCAGTGCGAAAGAGAGAAGGAAGTCCCTAATGCGCAGCTGGGATGGATGCTGCACCAACAGCTGAGTTTATTTAAGATAAATAGAGCAGAGAGAAGCTTCGTGCACTTGAGCATCATGGACAGGTGGGGGCAGAATAGAAATAACTGAGTAGCATGTCCAAAGCTGAGCAGAAGGTGCCGCACCTACCAGAGGACTGAACGTGATGTCTCCCGTCCTGCTGGGGAGTTTCAGCAGCAACGAAGGGCCTCTCATCTTCTCCAGGACCAGGCAGGATGCCTTCTGGGAGGCTGGTTGCCCTTGGATTTCCTTAGGTGCTCAGACAGTAAGCCCCATTCACTATCTCTGGTCCTGGCCAACTGAAAAAAGCATACTCTAATCACATTTCATCACAAGCCTTAAATACACTGAAAAATCTGTCCTAAGTGTACAACTGTTCGCTTTTTCGTAAAGGTCAAGAACTCAAAGTACGCTTCCGAAAGCTGGTTGGGAGCAGGAAATGCTATTAGGCATTCATCAGCATCAGCATCATCAGCATCATCTTCATCATCATCCTCATCGTCTGCACCAAACAACCGAACAATGGAGAGCTCTGGGAGGGGCTATTCTGAGGAGAACCACGTATTCTTCACAATTGTTTAAAGACATATACAATTAACTGAGCCGTAACCCCAATTTTTCGCATATTTAATTTAGAACCAAGCAAATATATTTAAAAGGATGAGAAGAGCACTAAATATGAGTGTTGCTAAGTGTGAGAGGGGCTGGTGCTCCAGGGCCCTGAGCAAACTCAGGGGAAAGGGGAGGGAGAAGGGAAGTTTCTGGCTGTGCGCAGTGGCTCACCCCTGTAATCCCAGCACTTTGGGAGGCCTGAGGCAGGTGGATCACTTGAAGTCAGGAGTTCAAGACAAGCCTGGTCAACATAGGGAAACCCCATCTCTGCTAAAAATACAAAAATTCTCCAGGTGTGGTGGTGCACGCCTGTAATCCCAGCTACTCTGGAGGCTAAGGTGGGAGAATCACTTGCACCCGGGAGGTGGAGGCTACAGTGAGCCAAGATTGTGCCACTACACTCCAGCCTGGGCTACAAAGTGAGATTCAGTCTCCAAAGAATAAAATACAATTTAAAAAAGGAGAGACGCTTCCAGAGAGAGAGAAGGGGTCTTCTCAGAATGCCGAGTGTGTCCCTCTGCTGTGTGTGTGTTGGTTGTTTGGTTTTTAGTGCTCTTAATTTAAGATTTTCTCCCATATGTTGTAATGAGTAGTGAGCCTTTTGATTCCCTATCTTGCATTTAAAACAAAGTAAAACAAAAGTCTTCTAAGGAACTAGATCAGAGAGGCAGCATACAAAAGAAACTAATGCAACTAACAGGGGAAGATGGCCTATGAAAGTCTGAGGCCGAAAACAGAGCTGTGACCCATGATTCTGCCCTCACACTTAGAGACTTCATTCAACCCTGAGGTTAAGACGCTTCACCCTTTGCTTGTCAGAGGAAATCTGAGATCCATGGGAAGAATTGCCCTGAATTTTCTAATGTATTAAGCAAGAAATAAGGGAAATCATAATAATCATTATAGATGTTAATAACCAAGAAAAACAGAACTGACATTGGTCAAAATTGCACCTCAAAATTTATCATTGACTAAAACATGGCCAAATAGTGAAATCTTTCTGATAAATTTTGTATCAGCAAACTTGACTCCAGGAAAAACTGATCTTGTTAAAACTAATGACAAAAACAAAAACAAACAAACAAACAAAAAACTGAAACAGTTGTTTTAAAAAAAATTTACATGGGGTTGGGAGCAGTGGCTCATGCCTGTAATCCCAGCACTTTGGGAGGCCGAGGCAGGTGGATGACCTGAGGTCAGGAGTTGGAGTCCAGCCTCACCAACATGGCAAAACCTCGTCTCTATTAAAAATACAAAAATTAGCTGGGCGTGGTGGTGGGCACCTGTAATCCCAGCTACTCAGGAGGCTGAGGCAAGAGAACTGCTTGAATTCGGGAGGCAGAGGTTGCAGTGAGCCAAGATAATGCCACTGCACTCCAGCCTGATTGATGGAGTGAGACTTCATTTCAAAAAAAAGAAAGAAAGAAAGAAAGAAAGAAAGAAAGAAAGAAAGAAAGAAAGAAAGAAAGAAAGAAAGAAAGAAAGAAAGAAAGAAAGAAAGAAAGAAAGAAAATCTACATGAAAGATCATTAACTGTAATGAAAATAATTTCAAGAAACAGAAAACAAACCATTTTTGTTCTGTGAAAATTAGACAAAGAAATTGATTTGGTTTGATGGATCTTGCCCTAAAAATACATTCTCCAAAGCATTGCGTCAAAACAATTGTGCTTGTGGTAGTCAGGAGCTCAGGCTCAGGGCTCAGATGGCCTGTGTTCAACTCTAGCTCTGTGGGGCACTTTCTCCTTCTTCGGGCAAGTGATTTCAACTCTCTGGACCTCATTCTTTCATCTGGAAAATGGAATAATGGCACAGCAATTGCGAGAACTAAAAGAGTTAAACATGTATCATACTTAGAAAATTGCCTGGCAGAGAGTGAGTGTTCCATTGGTTATTATTGTAAAAGGGAGAAGAATTTTCTGTGTTCTTGAGCTAGGGTGGAAATGCCAGGTGTCCACATAGAGCTTTTCTTCAGCTTCCCTTCACTCTATACCACTTCTACATCATCCCATGGAAACCATGGTCTACAGTTATCTGACAAAGCTTTCTCTACCCTACAAATACAACCATTCTCCTCTTTAACAGCTATATTGTATTTGCAAGAGCATGCCAAGTTAATTATTTTAACAATGAAAATCTGTATTAAAAATATGTGTTAGAAGTAAAGAGAGTGGTTAGAAATAAAGATGGTGACAGCAACATCACGAGGATCAGTGTGAGAAACAACCTGGAACCCTGAGGTCAGCCCAGCATCCCTCATCACTCTTCTCCCGGCAGCCAGCACCACATGGTGAACCTGGCTTCCGGGGTCTCTCCACCTGCCTCCTCCACTCCACCCAAGCAGTGTCCAGGCTCATCATTTCCCAGGCCTCCTGGCCCTTGCATCTAGCCTCCAGCTGCTCCAATCTGCCCACACCCCACACTCAGTGCAGAGTTCCACAGGGAGCAGCAGCTGCCGTCATCTGGTTACAGGAAATGCATTTCTTGGCACCTACCAGTGGACTCTTTTCATGCAGAGATGTAAACTCACTTCTCCTCCCATCTACTAGAAATCCCACTATTTGGCGTGAAATTTCTTGATTTTTAAAAATTGGGAAGAAATTCAGAAAAGTGGGAACAAAACTACCCCAAGGAGCACATTCAGTGTCAAGAAAATCAGGACCAGCACCCCAGGGGCCACCCACACTTTGCCACACACACCATGGTCTTGCATCTGCCACACAAGATCCAGAATCTGCAGTGCTTATGCAGGAAGGACCCTGCCCAGATGTGGCACCTCTTCCCCACCACTCCCTCATCCATAGGAACTGGACTCTGCAATCATCTTAGATCCTGAATACGCCAGGATCTCTCCTTGTTCTTTGGATCCACTTGAAGGATGTTTCTTTCCTGTGGTCTGATGACAAATCTCAACCCTGCTTTCTAATCTCAGCTCTGGTGTTCCTTCCATCGGAAAGCGTTCACCTGTCTCTATGGCTTATATAATTTTCTCCTCCACTTTGTGAATAGAACTAATTTATTTATTTTATTTTTGAATGTCTTGCTTCTATTCTTTGACCTTCTACACTTGCTACAACCTTGAGTACAATGTTGAAAAGGAGTAAAGGTTGTAGACATTCTTGCCTGTTCTCAATCTTAGGGAAAAAGCATTATTAAGTATAATGATAGCTGAAGATTTTTTAAAGATGGCATTAATTATAGATTAAGGCATCCCTAAGGTTAAGAAATTTGCTGAGAGTTTTTTTAACAGAATTAGTCATTGGATTTTGTTGTATAATTAAAATGGTTTTTCTTTTCCAGTCTGTGAATGTGATGAATTACATGAAGTGATTTTTGAATGATGAGCCAGCCTTGCATTCCTGGAATAAATGTCATTTGACCTTGTTTTACTATTCTCTTTCTATCTTGACAGATTTGACTTGCTTAAATTTTGTAGAGGATTTTTGCATCTATATTCATGAGTAATACTGGTCTGTAATTTCAGAGTAATGTCTTTCTCTGGTATTTGTATTAGGTAAAGACAGCCACATAAGTTTAGCTGTGAATTGATCCCTCCTTCCAATTTTCTAGAGAAGTTTGTGCCCAATCAGTAGTTTTTCTTCCTTAAATGTTTGGTCTAATATGGGCATGGAGCTTTCTTTGTAGGAATGTTTTCAAATACAAAATCAATGTCTTTAACATAATATGATTATTCAAGTTATCTGTTTCTTCTGGAATCAGCTTTTGTAGCATGTATTTTTCAAGGAATTTATATATTTCATTTATTTAAATTATCAAGATTATGAATAAATTATTTATTAAATTTCCTTATTATCCTTTTAATTTTAGTAGGATTTATAGTAATGTCACCCTTTAATTCCTGTACTGGTAATTCTTTCTTTTTCTTAGCCAATCTGGTCACAGATTTGTCAATTTTATTTATTTTTTAAAAAAGATATTTTATTTCCATTATTTTTCTGTTTGCAATTCCACCATGTTCTGGTCTTATTGTTAGTTTCTTCCTCCTGCTTGCTTTGATCTTAATTTACTAGAAGCTTAGATCATGGGTTTGAGATATTCTCCTTCTTGAATATAAACATTTTAATGCTACAAACTGTCTTTTATGTAGGTGTTAGCTGCATCTCAAAAACTTTAATATCTTAAAAAAGATTTTTATTTATTTAAAAACTTTTTTCTAATCTCTGTTATAATTTTTTCTTTGACCCACAAATTACTTAGAAGTCTTTTCTTTATCAAATATCTAAGGGAGGTTCCTAATAATTTATGTTATTGATCTCTAATTTAATTCCATTATAGTTTAAGATACACTCTGTTTAATTTGAATTATTCTAAATTTGTTGTATGGTTCGTTGCAGAATATCAGGTATCTTGGTGAATGTTCAGTGAACACCTGAAAAGAATATGTATCCTACTATTGTTGGATGAAGTCATCTTCAAATGTCAGTTATGTCAGGTTTTTTGATAATGTAATTCAGATCCTCATGAGTTATTTCTGTATTTGTCTGCTTGTTCTAAGTAGTAGTTCTACCTAATTGCCAAGGGGATGTTGAGGTCTCCAACTGTAATTGTAGATTTATCCATTTTTTTCTTAAAATTCTATAAGTTTTTACTTTATGTATTTTGAATCTCTGTTGTTAGGTACAGACACACTTATAATGGTTATGCCTTCTTGCTGAATTGACCTTTTTATCACTATGCAATATCCTTTTTATCTCAGCAATATTTATTGTTTCAAATTGTGCTTTGACCTTAATATAGCTACTCTATGTTTCTTTCAATTAGCATCTAAATAGAACTCTGAAAAATATTTTTACAAACTTACTGTGTTTTTATTATTAAAATGCGTTTACTGAAAGATCCTGGAACTGAATCTTTTTAAATTAGATGCAATTTGATAATCTCTGCCTTTTAGACCATTTACATTTAATGTAATTATCATTATGGTTGAGTTTCTATCTACCATTTTATTATTGTTTGTTTTTTCCCCTCTGTTTTTGGGTCCTCTCTCTCCTATTTCTCTTGTTATAGATTATATATAGATACATATTATAAACATGAAATATAATATGTTTTACAAGTTATATTCATAGTACTTGTTTATATGTTTTATTTATATTATATATTTATTTATGTTAACTATATGTGTACTATTTGAACATTTCCTGTTCTATTTGAATGGATTGTATTTTTTGCTATATCTCTTTGTATCATTTTTTATCACTTTTGTTGTGCTAGAATTTTTTCTAAGTACTGCTTTCACACAATTTATCCTACTGTGTTTTACAGTTACTTTGTCTGGCCTGCTAGACAAATTGAGAACTAATATTTTTACTTTGATTTGTTTTTTCTTTTTATCACTTGGCACAAAAGGGATTTTCTAAAAATGACTCATGGATAAATAAACTTAACACATTCAATACAAAGGCTATTATACTAACGAATTATTTCATTCTATCAATAGCACCAATTTTCAATTTCTTAAACAAATTGCTTTAAAGTCAACTTTATTTTTTTCCATAATTGGAGCATCCTATTTTCTCTGTATTAAAATTTACTGTTGAGTTTTTGTTTTCTCTTAAACAGCTTTGTGACCATCTTTCTCAGCCCTTCAATCCTGGGCTATTGGCTTGGTACTGAGCCTTAGCCCCTCCTTTCTGCACCTGACAAACTCAGGGCCCTCAAATAGTCTTTACCCATAACCACCTGGCATGAACTAGGCCCTCAATAAACATTTGCTGAATGAACAAAACTAGAATTAATTTTGTTTTCATCAGAGCGTTCTTTTGTTTTGTTTCACTTTCCTTCCTGAGACCATGAAGAACCGAATAAACGGCAACATCCAGAGCCAACAAACAGTGGCATAATTTATCAGGCAACACAGCATATTAGAGAGATAATGCTGTATCTGTGCAATAATGGGACGTATATGACAATGGTAGAAGCTATCAAAAGAATATCAAGTAACTTTCAATTGTTTAAAAAAATTCAGTAAGTTAGTTGTTAGTTTTTCCAAGTGCCTTTTCGCGGATGCTGCATAAACTTCCAAATCCATGATGTGTTTCAGAAAATCATTTTGCGTGGAATCCAGACTCTAATCAGGGTGATGATGTTTTTCATGCATAACTGTCTTCCCTTTTAGGACCACATATTGTATCCACACTGTTAAGTAATAGAAATGTTAGCATTTTCCTCATAAGTTTTGTGGCAACAGTGTGTTCTTTATTTTCTGATTCATAGAAAGAAAAATGATACGTGATGCTGACTGCTCACATATACCACTTAAAATACTGAAGTCCATGTCACCTGGAAAGTCCTGGAGTGCTCAGAGTCCCTTGTGGCAATGCACAGAAGACTACGAGGCAGACGCCAGCACAGGAGAACATCCCCTGCTGTGCCACGGGGACATGGGCATTTTTGAGATATTTAGAGATATTCCTGGCATTTTTCATGATTGTAATTATCCCTAAATGTTTTTTTTTTTTTTTTCTAACACATGATTGGTAAACTATTGAATGCATGGTAAAAGTGGGAGTTGTCATACAACAGTGGGATGGTGATACTCACCTAATGTATTAGCAAGTACGCTCAGCTCCCAAGGTCACCAACCCTTGCTTGCCTTTAACACCCAACACTTATGCTTCTTCCAGCACCCAGTGTCTGCTCACCACAGGCAGGGACCTAGCTGGTCCTCAAACTCCCCAGAGTAAATTCCCCACCTTACAGTCATCCCTACTTATCTGAATTTTAGTCATCCTTCGGAACCCAATTCAAGCTCAACTTCTACCAATAAGTTTTCTTCAGTCATAATATAATTTACAATTTGAAATAAAATACTAACTAAAAGACTAACGTTTGCAAAGCATCTTACAATATCAAAACATCTTTGTGCACATTATCTTGTTTGTCTCCAAAAATGTCAAAACGCTTATTACCTTACTACCTCCATTGAAAGGTGATGCAGGTGAGACTCAGAGTGGCTAAAGGCCTTGCTCAGGATGAAGCAGGTGAGTGCAGCCAAACCAGTCATGGTTATTTTCTGATTCCTAACCCCAAGCTCAGCCCATGCTAGTGTGCACCATACCTAAATTCCATTCACATGTATGGGTATGTTGGCTAAGACTGAATTTGACAGCTGCTTCCTGAGCTAGAGAAAAGGAGCTTTAATTGCAAAGACTATGCCTTATATTGATGTTTATTTCCCATTGTTCCTCATCTTGAGTGCACTCATGGCTTTTTAAGCACTCATATATATTTATGACTGATACCCCAAAAGTGATTCTTCTGTTATTAGCAAGTTATTGGCTCATGTTTTGCTGATAACCCAGGTGTTCACGTAACGAGGGGATTCTGAGTGGTGGAAGGTTGAAAACCATGAGATGCATGGCTGTGTGGGCTATGCTGACAAAGCCACCCCCATTTCTCTGTGCTGGAAAGACTTCCTTTCCTGCAAGTTGATCAAGTCCCACCTACCTGGTTTACAGGGGAGACTGAAGCCCGCAGAGTTTAAGTGACTTTTCAAGTTCATGTTACTGATTGGTAGCAGACTTGGCATGGTTTCCTGACCTCAGGGCTGTTTTCTCATTGGTGTTCTGTGTTGCTTCTTTCTGTTTGCCATCCCAGGGGGATTAGGATGCTTCCAAATTGATTTGTAGACTTGAGCAAAGCAAATCCAGCCATGTACCTAAACAGTCAAGAACTGCAGTAAGGCATTTTGGATTCAGACAAGATATTTATAAAATCAACTTAAAATGGTTTTTAGTATTAGCTGATCATTAGCATTTTAAGAGATGCAGAAACATGTTTTAAAATGTTTCATTGACATTATAATAATACATTTAATTTTGTAGATTCAATTATTTATCCAAACTTGGGAAACACATCTGCTGGTGATTAAGTACTCACCTTGCACCTGAGGCTCATGCTAGTAAGAACTTTGTCAGAATAAGACATGTCTTACTCATATTAGCTGCCTGGTACAGACATCAGTGCCCATTGAAGGGATGAGGAAACGGAGGCTCATTGGAGTTAACTACCCACCCAAAGACATCTACTGTGGCTGTGGCAGTGTTAGCTACAAAGGTGGCTCATACTCCTGAGCTCGGTGCCGTTCCTGCCTCTGTGACTAATCAATGCTCTGCGCACACTGGGCTTGTAAGGCAGAGGCTTTATTCATTCTGTACATGAGGACTTCCCTCTCTTACCCTTTAGAAGATGAACTTGAACACAGCCAAACAGTGTTGTTTTGCAGAAGGAACCCAGGGTGCAATGCCCCCAATGGCATTTTGTTTTCTTAGCTTTGTTAAATCTTTTAATTAAAGCATGTTAACAAAGCCAAAGAAAAATAAATGACACTGCTTGCAAGGAAATTAAATCGAGGAACTAAGCCCATTTATAATTATTGTATTTCAATTAGGCTGCAACAGGGCCGGGTGAACAGGAAGATAAAAAGAAGCAACACAAATGTTGGGGTTTCATAAATATCTGCAAAGCCCTGTTAGAAAAAGAGCAGTATAAATAATGCTTTAAAATAGTCAGTGTCCCTGGGCAGTACCCTTTATGCTTATTACTATGGGAAATAATTCATCTATGGTGATCTCACCACAACACGTTATAGGAAGCTAGCAAAGCCCATTTTTTTTTTCAACAAATGCATGGAATTCTTTTGAAGGAAGATGTTACATCAACACATGATAACCTTTTAATTTATTATCATAAAATTAGAATACAATTAAGTGTTCGCAAGAGCTAGAATTAGATTTAAATTCTTCCTCTCTATTTTATGCTCAAATATCTAATATTCACTGAAAAGAGAAAAACATAAATCATCAATTTGCATTTAAGCCATATTTATCTCAGCATCTAAAAAATAGTGGCATATATGTGCAATTTTTATTCTGAATTTAAAAACTTTGATGTATCGTTTTATTTTTTCTTTTGAATATTAGGTAAACCACGCCTTGTCTACACCAATGCAAGAGTAAGAAACGGAAAATGTGGTTTTTTTTCTTGGGGAAAGCAGTCATCTGTGTGGCCTGGCTCCCCCAAGTCATGGGCCACCCCATGACTCCTGTCCCCCAGGAGGGCCACTGGCCAGGACCAGGGACATGTTCCTGGGCATACCTTTGCTTTGCCCTCACTGTGCACTCGCCTTGGGCAGGCAGGCCTTCCGCCTTAGCTTTGGCATCTGAAATAGTGGAGCAGTCATTTAAAAATTCTCATACTTTATGCAGACTCAACAGGAAACTATCTTTGCCAGAGCTGAGGCACAGTGCACGCTCAGCGAACTACAGGTTTTATGATTGCCGTTATTTTCTACCAGCATCTTGGTTTTTGTTTGCCTTTTCTAGATGAATAAATCTTGCTTAAAGACATGCGCGTCATCTGGGGAGAGTGCCAACTCTTCTGACAACTATTTGTTACTGACTCACAGGAGATGAGCATAAAAACAGGACTGAAGACTGGAAAGTACTTTTTAACCACTGGACAGGGCAGTTTTATGTCTTTTGAATCTAATAGTAAAATGCATTTGAGTATGGAGTTTTATGAGTATAAAATTTCCTTCTACTAGGATCTTTTTAATATTTAAAAAAGCGTTCATACACATCAGTTGGAAAATAACTAAACACACAACACACACACACACACACCCAGCCTTTCTCCACAGGTAATCTGAGAAATACTGGTTTAGATCATTTTGTTCCCATGTAACTCAGATCCAGAAGTCATCCCAAGGAACATGGCAAGGGAGGGTGAGGAGGACTGGCGGGCACTTTGCCGGCTGTTCCCAAGGGTCTGGGATGTGTTGGAGGGGGAAATCTGGGGGCTCATAGGAGCCGAACAGGATCGTCTCCATGGTGGGTTTTCTTAACCTCACAAGTAAGCCTTTTGCCCCCAAACAACTGTCTTCCCTGGGGCCTGCCTCTCTCCTCCAGAATTCTCCAGGACCTCTGCCAAGGGGCAGGCACTTTGAAGAGGGTCTTCATCAGGGGTTCCTCAGGCAAGTGCCGGGGCTGGACAGCCTGGGTCTGAAGCGAGATCTGGGGAGCACCTTCACCTTCACCAGGAACATTTCTCAGGCTCCCCGTGAACCTAGGCCCTGTGCACTAGTCCTGCCAGCTGCTCACCTCCTGGGTGAGCAGGAGCCTTAACTGCTATTCATGCCCTGTCATTTGGACAGTATGTGACTTGCTACTGCTGGCTTTAAATTACAAACACATACATCCCTACACCTAAAATTAGAGGGTAATGAGATTCACCTGTCACCCATGGAAATGGACCAAATAATAAATTTAAAAAGGAAACAATAAAGAAAGAGAGCAAAAGTGAAACCTAAATCTGTATCCACACTGGTGACCGACTGTGATGTGTCCCTATCCAGGGCTCCCTTCGGACTGGTGGAAGGGATCCTCCTCCTGTTCCCGCACTCCTGGGTGTCTCTGAGCTCCCCGTCCCACCCCAGGGCTGACTGTTGGACAATGAGGGGGTGCTCTGTGCCCTCCCCACCAGGAACATTAAAAATGTGGGCTTCAAGACAGTGCGGGGCCCCTAACTGGAAAGCTTTCTTCACTGAGAGTAAGGCCAGCTTTTCCCCACCTTGTACCTGGAAGAGAGGAGGAGAATGGATGCTGTGGAGAAGCCCAGGCTCAGCAGGATCCCACCTCATTGTCCCAAAGAGAGGGCTGGCTCCTTCTCCTTTTTAGCTTTTCCCCTGTCCATCAGCTAGCTAGCAGGGCACCCAGACATTTTCTAATTCCCCTTCTTTTCTATCTTGTTTTTGTTTTTGTTTTTGGAATGTAAAATAGGAAAGATAGATATTTAAATATATTTAAATGTATTTCATATAAAGGCTTTACTCTAACTTGGTGTACGAGTATTGTTTAGTCTGTAGAACACATTCAATGTTCAGTGTTAAACCTCTGTAGGAAAAACCCCAGTATCTGCATGCGTGTGTGTGGGGGTGGAGCACACTCTGCCTTTGTTATTAAAGGCTATCCTGTTCTCCAAGAGGACGCGTGACATTCAGGGGACAGCCTTAACTTACCAGAGGTGTTTATTAAAGACAGGTGCACGCAGGGAAAGGTTCAGGGTGAGAAGAAAATGCAGCGACCTGGCCCAGCCCCAGCTGGTCAGGCTGGGCCACGTGCGAGGAGGGAACAACTGGGAAAGCAAGGCTGCCAGTGCAACCCAGGCCCCAGCCCGGCCTCGAGCTGCACACACGCTCTCCAATTGCTTTAGCCTGAAGCAGTTGACATTTACCCCAGCCAGATAATCGAGGAATAACATTTGCGTTACAGTTTAACACGACCTCTGCCTCCACAGCTCTTTTTAGATTAGCTTCTTTAAAAGAAAGAAAGAAAGAAAGAAAAATGGTCGCTGACACGAGAGTGAGGCAGGAGGTGGGAAGAAAGGGAGGGAAGCTTATTACTGCAGGGCACAGGCGACGTCGCAAGGAGCTGCTCTGCCCTTTCCGGCTGCGGGTGAGCAACTATTAAGGGGAAAGTATTAAAAGAGAGGTGCGGGAGCTGCGTCAGGCTGTGGGTCAAGCTGGAAGCAAAGGTTAATGGATTGACTATTACCTGTGTAGGAAGCGCAGGGCGGCCAGTCCTCTGGGGGGTTCGGAAGTGCTCCCATTCTCTACCGCGGAACTGATGGAGGAGGTCCCTGAGTCTGACACTGGCAGCTGAGCTGGTCTGCTCACTTTCCAGAAAAGGTGCAAGCGAAGTGTCTCTGTCTTTAAAATTCACATTATTTAGGCATCTGAGAACTGCGTTCGGGACAGAAGACGGGCTCTCCTACACCTTGACTCATTCCCCACATCCCGTTTGCATGCAACAGACCAGCTGGTGGCTAGGGATTCTCTTGCTATAATCAATGGTAGGGAGGGACTGGGGTGCAAAACTAAAACACTAATCCATAGATAGAAAATATAATTCAAATGACAAATATGAAGAAATTGGTTTTAGAAAAAGAAATCAAATATAGCTCTGACAGCACCAGAAGCACACTACTCCTTTTCCCCCACAAGAACTCTTTCCCTTAAAACTCCCCTTAATTAAATTGCTAAGAATCATATTCTTCCACAGAAATAGCAGAACACGTTGCAAATGTGTACCTGATCTGACGCCCCATATATTGCAAGGTGATGCCACTTCTGAAGATCCAGGACTCATGCTGATGCAGCCAGAAGGAAACTTTAAATACTTACTACTGGATTGAGCCACTGGCTTCCCAGGAACACCTGCATGTAGAAACGATGCAAAATGCAGCCCTTCCTTGTAAATGGAGCCAGAACTGTGGGAGATCACAACATATATTTTTAGTCATGTTTAGGGGTGAGAATATATGCCTTACTAAAACACAATTTTTTTTTTTTTTTTTTTTTTTTTTTTTTTTTTTTGCCATTTCAACCAAAATGCTTATTTTTGTTTTGGTGACATTGAGTTGTAGTGCCAACCTTGGCATTTTTTGTGTGTGGTGAGCTGACACTGTAGACCTGAAAATCCACAGGATACACAAATGACTAGGGACAGATTAAGTGACCCCTGTACCCAGAATGAAGCCATACTCTTCAGCAGAATAAACATATATGAAAACGGCGACATGGCTCACGTTGCTCAGTCTGCCTGGTTATGGCTTTTGACAACATCAGCCAGAGGAAATTTGTTTTAAAACCCCAAATCCTCTGAAGGGTATGCATGACCTTTTCAATTATTTTTACTTTTGTTTATTTCATCTGCATCACCTTTTGCTCCATTTTCTTACAATAGTGGTGCATGAGTGCGTTAGCCTCAAGAGTGACGTCCAACAATCGTGTGGTTCTTGCCAGACACTGCTCTGACCTCCTGACACATTCATTAATATTAATTCATTTAACAATGCCTATCAAATAGAGATTTCAACATCTTTTAAGGAATTAAAACGTAAAAATGTGATCCAATCCAGAGAGGTAGAATTCTTTATATCTAGACTGACGTAAGAAAAGGAGCAAGACAGTGTAGGAAGGGGAGACACTCAAGTTTCTCTTAAGAGTTACATTGATTTCCAGTCATCCCTTCTTTAAGATACATCAGTTCATTGGAAAGTCACACTTTGGTGAGGCTTGGAAATTGTGTCACAGTTCAAGCGCTACAAATTGCAAAGAACATTCCACTCCTAAGCCTTTCTGATGTTGCTAACTCATTGGTTATGGTTGCTGTGTGCCATACAAAGGTCGATTTGGCCAAGGTTCCTGCCACCGCAGTGGTTATGTGTAGCAGAAAGCAGTGGTGGGGAGGCCTTAAGTTTTGCCTGATATCTGGGAGCACAAAGGAGACGGCTGAGGAAGCCAGCGGCATTCAGCAGCCTTCTGACCTGCCCGACGACTTTGAAAGGACGACCTGCTGACACTGGAGACTCTGTACTTGTTATTTAATTAAGAGAGAAAGGATTTCAGTGGAGAGAAGGCTTTGAGCTTCCTTCGTAATTTTTGCTGACCAATCCAATTATGTGGGTAATTGCAAGTATATTTTCAAAAGCATGGGAATCTGAGAGTCGTCAGCTGCAAAATAAATCAAGATCAACCAAGCGCACTGCTGTTGTGAAAAAATATGAAAGAGGAGAATATTAAAAATAACAACAGAGTTTCAGTGTTAAAAATGTGGGAAGTTGTCACACATTCTCCGTTCTCATCACCTCTTCCTAGCATTGGATTTCTGCCTGCAGGTCTCTGCTGCACATTCACGAGATTTCTGCTTACTCCCCGTTGGTGGTGGAAGGATGTAGGTGGCTCTTTTGCTACTGCAGTCTGCAACTGGTTCTGCATGCATTAGAATCCCTACCACACAAAGAGGTGGCCACAATAACAAAGCTGTTCCTCTCTGCGAAGGTGAATATTAAAATAGTTTGTTTAGGTTTCAGTTCTACAACACGCAAGGGCTGTAGCTTTCTGAATACATTTATTTCAAGGTACTTAAAAACTGACTTTTATGAGATTATTTAGGCAGTGATTATTTTTGTTGAGAAATGTGTCCTTTATCCCTCTCATTCATCCACTGCTAAGATATTTCTGTTTGTCAGAATGCCACCGTTTCTGATAAATGACTGAAGACTGACTGCTACACTTTATTAAAAAGTAATAACAATTTTTGTACGCACCCTTCACATTGTAATGGGGGGGCCATGAATCAAAAGACACTGCCTGTCTGGGCCTGATAAATGGGCCGTTTACCAGCTGAGGAGTTATTTAGGACTGGCTATTAATTTAAATCACATTTATCTTCCCTGAATGGGGGAGGTGGCTGTGATACGGCTACGAATGACCAATGGAGCAGCTAAGTGCACATTATTTATTACCACTGCCTCTGCAGGGTTGCACAATATGTTAAAAAAAAAAAAAAAAAAAAAAAAACAGTGCCAATTACCGCCGTTAATCTCGTCAGGGCAATAACAAATTTCTTTCCTACACAAGGCAATTTTTATTCTTGCACGTTTTCTCCTCTACATGCAGACTTGGCTTATAATTCTCCGTCATTAAACTCAATGTTCTCATTCTTTTCTGAGTGCTCATGGGAAATTTTTCCCCTTCTCTGCCTCACCTTTGTCTGGAGAACAGCACTTGCTTAATACACGACCCAGAATGAAGTGTGTTCTTTTGAACCTTTAATGAACATTGGTTGGTGAGATGGTGAGATGATGGGTATTGCAAATCAGATTGGCCATATTTTATTATTAAGTGTTTCCTCATTCATAATAATGCTTTTTGCAGAGCTTTCCATTCACCTAATTCTTAATATGTGAAGTAGCAATTGGGAATAGCTAATCATTAGCATTTTTTGGTCAATTAACTTCAATTTGATGGATCTACCATGGAAGATGAAAATATTTCTAATAAAATGCATCTTAGGCACATATTAATCCAAACATGAACAATTCAACTTGCTATTAGAAAGCCCAAGGCAGGTGCCTGTAATCCCAGCACTTCAGGAGGCCAAGGTGGGCAGATCATGAGGTCAGGAGATCCAGACCATCCTGGCTAACACGGTGAAACCCCATCTCTACTAAAAATCTAAAAAATTAGCCAGCCATGGTGGTGGGAGCCTGTAGTCCCAGTTACTCGGGAGGCTGAGGCAGGAGAATGGCATGAACCCGGGAGGCGGAGCTTGCAGTGAGCCGAGACGGTGCCACTGCACTCCAGCCTGGGTGACAGAGCGAGACTCTGTCTCAAAAAAAAAAAAAAAAAAAAAATCCCAAGGCAGGATGTGAGCTGCTGCCTGCTGCCTGGGCGCACCTGTTCCTGTTGCCTGTGCTCCAGAGACCACATGTCAATCCTCACACATTTTAGGCCCTCAGAGGATAAGCAGCACGGCGTTAGGGGAGCATCTTAACTGGCTTCCCTGAGTCATGCGTTCACCCCACCTTGTCACCAGTATCTTGCTTTATGACATTAATGTACTCCCCCAAATTGGATAGAATAAAATTGTGTTAAACAGAATCAAAACTCAAATGTAAATTCTTTTTTTTTTTTTTTTTTTTTTTTTTTTTGAGACAGAATCTCACTCTGTCACTCAGGCTGGAGTGCAATGGCACAATCATGGCTCACTGCAAACTCCACATCCTGGGTTTAAGCGATTCTCGTGCCTCAGCCTCCCAAATAGCTGAGATTACAGGGGTGCATCAACACGTCTGGGTAATTTTTGTACTTTTAGTAGAGATAGGGTTTCACCATGTGGGCCAGGCTGGTCTCAAACTCCTGGCCTCAAGTGATCCACCTACTTCAGCCTCCCAAAGTTCTGGGATTACAGGCATCAGCCACTGTGCCCAGCCCTCAAATGTAATTCTAAAAATCAAAATATACACGTGTGTGACACTCCGAATGTGTTTGTATTTACACCTGTTTATGGTGGGTAGAAGAGTCCTTTTAAAATCCTAACTGCATTTGATTTTCTGGCTGTTCCCATCAAAGTAACTGTATCTGAATGGTTTTGGGGGGTAAAGGCATATGTAGGGAAACCAACATGGGAGACTGAAGAAAAATGACCCAAAAGTGGATGTGGGCAGCATGCATGGTTTGTTTGCTTCTCTGATTTTGATTTGACACTTGGAGGCTAGTCAGGTGCTGGAGGAGTCTAAAGACAGAGGGTTCCTGGAATCTCCTTGGACAAAGCAGTTCGGACCCCTCAGCAGTCGGAAATGCATCCCAGCGTGGGTGCATGGGAAATTCCTGTGCCATCTGTGGGCCTGTGAGTTCAAGTGCCCTGGCACACCCACCTGCTCCGAGGGACCCTCCTTGGCCTCAGAGCCTTCTGCCTCAATAACCTCGTCAGTCAGCACACCACCACTCAAGCAGGACATGAGGTAAGGGTACTACAGAAGGCTGGGGTACGCAGTCGCCTCCCTCGGGCTCTCAGCTGGGCCTTTTCCAGTTAGTACTGAGGGGTGAGCACTTCACTTTGGGGCCCTGGCAGAGGCACCAAAAACTTTCCTGGTGGTGGGTGGGGGTGGTCCCTCATTCTCATTGGAAGTGGACGGGTAAACATGTCCAGCACTTTAACCTTGCAATGTTAACTGCTACTGCATGTCAGATTCACAGAGAGCCCCAAATTCTTTTGGCTTTCCTTGGTGAGGTCTTCCATTCACAGGTCATCAACCATCACTCCTGTTGATTCAAGCTGTTATCTCTCCATCCCACCAGAGCCCATGGTCCTGGGCCTTTGCTTTCCTGTGGACCAAACCTCTCCCTCCCATTCCCAGCTCAATTGAACCTCAAATCTTTTCTGCTTTCACCCCTGGAACTGCCCCCTCCAGCTCTGATCGGAGTCTCTTTTTCTGTGACACAACCTGAGATCCAGCCTCTGAAAACATGCCCTTGACATTTGTCTCCAGTTCCTTGTACTGCTCAGACTGGCCCAGACTCACGGGAGGACCATTCACCCCCTGGCCACTGGATACTTCACTGCCGTTTCTCTAGTGCCCTTCCGGATGCTCTCCCACCTGCATTCTGGTCCAGGTGTGCTGACCATGTAATACTCTGATTGCCTCGAAAGGTAACCATCCTGAAGCTGGTAAGCCCTGTCACATAAGCTGCAAAGTCCATTCTCTTCCTGTCCCCTCTAGCTTGGCTGTGTTACAGACTATGGAAGCTCAAAAGCTTGAGAGACCCATGTCCACAATTAACTGTTTGAGTCTTGCCCAAGGATACAGTCATTATCTTCAGAGCCACATCATCTTATTTGAACCATCACTAGTGAGAACCAACCATCCTTTGAGCACAGAGTTAAGTTCTAGAAATGCAA
Organism: Rhinopithecus roxellana; assembly: GCF_007565055.1. Classification (NCBI taxonomy): domain Eukaryota; kingdom Metazoa; phylum Chordata; class Mammalia; order Primates; family Cercopithecidae; genus Rhinopithecus; species Rhinopithecus roxellana. The sequence goes on along the minus strand of NC_044551.1, from coordinate 15,875,945 downwards.
AATAAGGTTCTAAAGGGCTCTATTTCGTAAGTGAGGTACGAGAGTGAGATGAGTGCATTTCCAGGCAACACTTTCCTCTTGTCCTGTCTACTCCATGGCATGGGCTAGCCCACAGCATGCACAATTTCGTGTAGGAGCATCATTCTCCATCCACCCACTCCAGAAGCTTCCAAGTTATTCTTAACTAGTTACATTCCCTTAACAGCAATCCTGTCCTGCCAGTCAATAAGAAGAGTCGCTCAAATAGTGTCTTTATCTCGATTTTCACCAACAATGTGTTAGTTTCTGCCTTACAATTATCATACAGAAAACCACAATAGCTTCCCCATGGTCTCTATGTCTCTGTGGTCTTCCTTCCTTAGTGTGTGTCTGGCTATTATTCTAAAATACCCCAGAGTTCAAAATTCCTAAAAGACCTTCCATTTCAGCATCTGAGATTATAAGCAAAAAATCAAGTCATTATTCCTAATTTTCAGTTAAATTTCAAATATTTATTTTTCCCTTCCGTTCTCTCTTTCCTCCTCTTCTGGGATTCCAGTTACCTGTAGTTCTCTCTTATTTATGTTAGATGATCTTTATTGATCTATTTTCAAAGCCGTATATATATAAAGTATATATTATATATATTATAATATACTTTGTATATTATAGATAAATAAATACATATTAAATACATATAGAGTATATAATATATACTTTATATATTATATATTATATATGTTATATTATATATTATAATATATTATGTTAAATTATATAATATTATATATTAGTTACATGATATATTCTATATTATAACATAATATAACATAATATAATATAATATATAATGTTATATGATAATATATTTATAATATATACTTTATATATAAAAATGATATTTCGATATTTATGGAAGAGATTATTACAAAATCAGATAATTCTTTGTGGGCCCACTTGTGAAACCAGCAAAGACAGAAGAAGGGCCAGTTGATGTTCTGTATTTACAAAAGCATGTGCCAGCCTTCCATACCGTGATAATGTGCATAGGTTTAAGGAAAATGACAGCTTTGTTGCATGTGGACTTCTAAATATCATCATTTTGAGACAAATTAAAAATCAGAGGTCATATATGAATTGTCTATTACATGTTCATCATTTTCCTGAGCTCTGTGGGGAGACAAGAGAAGCCTCCTGCCATCTAATACCTTAGAAGCTAAAGAGTAGTCTGGTCACTTTGCAGCCTGGTAAAGTGCTACAAAAACATAGCTGTCCTTCCACCTTGCAACTCACCATCGCAGTGTCCTGACTATAGTGGCTAAGGAGATTCGGCAATTCAACCAGCCATAGAGAATGGCTATCACTTCCAATCATCTTTTCTTTATACTCTACTTTTCATACTTTGGAAACACCTGTTACTTTCTGTGTTCTTTGCCTCTGCGTCTTCATAGCATCAGACCTCACTGCCTTTTTTTATACTTACTGCTGATAATCTAACCAGCTGGCATTCAGGGGAAGTTATGTCACTCATCTAAAGTCATAATAAAAGTCAGTGGTATGGAGTGATAAAAGTCAATTTTATACGTGTAATAAATGCACTTAAAATACAGATATCAGATTTTCAACAAAAATAAAACATTATTATCCATCAAGAAGTATTTAACATTATAATTAAAAAGTTTTATTTTTGTGTAATTTTGAATGAAATATTCTGGTGAAATAATAGAAATAAGTCAGTTGTCCCATTAAAACATAATAACTTACTTCTTTTGCTTATCTATACAATTATGTGCATACATTAGCTGGGGTGAAGGTGTCATATAATTGTTCAAGTGAAGAAAAAGCCTTAAGTTGTACTTTGACACTGTAATCAAATGTGGAAAGTGCTTTGAAAATTTTATTTGCTTTAATGAAACATGAAAGCAAATAATTGGCTCTTCATGGACATTTAATTCTTTATTTTTTCTAGGCTTCTTTAAAATCCACTTTTTTCAATTATTTTCCAAATTTACAAAAGATATTGGCCTAAAATAAAGAATTCTTAGTGCCCATTTATTAAAAATAATCTAAGACAAGGCAATAGAAAACCCTCCATTTCAATCCAGCTTAATAACCTGCAATCTTTATACTTCCCACTTGAAATTTTGACTCCCTTTGAATTCTACAGCCATTGCTTCTCCATAAGAAGTAGAAGCAAAATGAGTTAACTAGAGCTGTGGCACTCAGCAAGAGGAAGTTAGAGATGCTGATCGGGGTGATAGGAAAGTAACCCATGCTTAAACAGCACCTGGAGAGAATACACGATAGATGAGAAAATTACATTTAAAAGAAGAAATCTCCTTACATAATAGGTCAAATGTAGAATATGTGGTTGCAAGATCATACCGCTTTCACCAATTGGCAGATCTAGAGTGTTTCAAAGAAGAGAGGGAGAAGTTCACAAGGGTGTTTTTCTATCAACCAACATCAAACACTGGGAAGAGCAAAAGCTTTGTAGATAGCACTTTATAGTCAGCCACTTCTGCCACTCCCACTAGGTGCCTTGAACAAACAGCTTCATCTTTCTGACCTATGTCCTCATGCAGGGATAACAGTACTACTTTTTATTTGAGAAAGAATGCAGAGAAATCTTACGGTGCCCAGTATATAGCAGGAACTCAATAAATTGAAATTATTTCTCTTAACGTTGTCACCACAACCACCATCGCCATAATCATCATCTTATAATCACTATCAACATCATCATTGTTGTCATCACCACCATAAATATTACCATTACCATAACCATCATTATCATCACCATCATCACCATCACCATCACCACTGTCATTATCTTCATCTTCACTATCACCATCATCATCATCACCACCATCACCATCATCATTATCATCACCATCACCATCATCATCAGTATCATCATCAACATCATCATCATCATAACCACCATCACCATCATCATCACCACCATCACCATCATCATTATCACCATCACCATCAACATCATCATCATCACCATCACCATCATCATCATCATCACCACCATCACCATCATCATTATCATCACCATCAACATCATCATTATCATCACCATCACCATCATCATCATTATCATCACCATCACCATCATCATTACCATCACCATCACCATCATCATCATTATCATCACCACCACCATCATCATCATCATCACCATCACCATCATCATCACCACCATCAACATCATCATCATCACCACCATCAACATCATCATCGTCATCAACACCATCACCATCATCATCGTCATCACCACCATCACCATCATCGTCATCACCACCATCACCATCATCATCGTCATCATCACCATCACCATCATCATTGTCATCACCATCACCATCATCATCATTATCATCACCATCAACATCATCATTGTCATCACCATCACCATCACCATCACTATCATTATTATCGCCATCACCACCATTACCATCATCATCATTATCATAATCATCACTATTGTCATCATCCCCATTGTCATCACCATAACTATCATCACCACTACCATCATTATTATCATTATCACCATCATCATCATTGCAATCACCATGCCCATGATTAGCATCCCCCTTATCATCATTACCATCATCATCATCACCATCACCATCATCATCATCATAATTATCATCATTGCTATCACCATCATCCTCATTTTTATCACCATCATCATCATTACTATCACCATCATCATCACCATCACTATTACCTCACATCACCATTATCATCATCATCATCAACATCAATATCTTCATCATCACCATCATTATCACTAGGTTATTATCATTGTCTTGATATGTAGCCCAGGAAGAGACAAACTAGAGCACTAAGTACTAGGAGAGCCTTGAGGATCATGTAATTCAGGTTAAGGAATCGATGGGCATGGTGCAGAAGAGGCCAGACTCAGGGGATGGATGCTGAAGATGTGTGCCTTGGGTCACTGTGGCCAGGCATCAGGATGCCCTCTGAGTGGCACTGTCTCTTCCAGGTGCCCAGATGGGAGGGTGAACATGTTTTAGGATGGCTCCACACAGAGGCTCCTCCATAGGCCACCTGCCTTCTCAGTCCCTTCAGTTGTTATGTTCAAACCTCACCTACCAGTACCAGACCCTGGGTTTAACCCTGAGACCTCAGAGAGGAGCAGAGCAGGTAGATCTGGCCTCTGTCCCTGTGGCTCCACACCCACTTCTTCCCCAGACCCTTTGGGATCTCAGAGATTGGGCTGTAGTGTCTTGAGGCAGTGTGAATGCAGCAACTGATTTGGGATAGGCACCAGAAAATATGAAATTGGAAACAAAGTATCTAGTCAGCATGTGAATTCTATCAGGCTCTCACTTTTTCATAAATTCTCTAAGTTTAAAATAAATACTAAATCACATATGTATTTTAAAATTGGCTGCTTATCATCCTCACGTGTTATAATAATTTAGGTGTATTTTCATTTTCTTGTATCCTATAATTAAATGCTTGCTCCAGTCTGTAAAGTGAAGCAGTTTCACGCAGCCATGACTCGCTGTGTTCCAACACAATGCTAGATGATCAACTGCCGAGCCTTTGAAATGCTCATTAGAGCAAACTCAGTGTTAATTTTCAGGAATTTTTTTCAAGTGGCCTTTTTAATTTTCTGAGTTTCAAAGCAGGTGAGACTTCTGTTTTCAGAAAAGCATGCTTTCCATGGGCATTTTAGTTTGATACTTAAATGTTTTCCAAATTCTTAACGTATCTGTACGTGCCATCAAGAGTGAAGGTGCTAAAAATCAGCTCCTGCTTAGGAAGCACTCATTCATGCCTAAACCTGGATGAACCCTGCAGTGCTTACCCAAAGTGAAAGAAGAGGAACAGAAGGTCAGATGTATGATTCCCCGTGTAGGAAATAGCCAGAGGGCCAATTCTCAGAGACAGAGGCAGAACACAGACTTCCGGGCACTGTGGAAGGCGCAGGTGGGGACTTCCCGTTTAATGGATGTAAAGTTTTTGTTTGGGATCATGAAAAAGTTCTGGAAATAGTGGTGATGGTTGACACAACATTTTGAATGAATTTAATGCCATGGCAGTGCACACCTAAAACTGGTTCAAATGGTCATTTTTCTGTTATGTACATTTTACCACAATAAAAACAAAATAAAAATCAATCTCTTGCAAATCAGACGAATGCATTGAACATAAAGAAAATAAAGTGTGCTTTCTGAGCAAGTGTGAGCTGCAATTTCCATTCAAGGTCCTCTTAGGAGGCAGGGTCTGGGTGGGGGCGCGCCCTGCTTGGACCAGCAGCCCTTCCTGACCTCAGAGGGTGCTTCATTATTTATTAGCAAAGCAATGTGGCAGCAGTGTGCTGTCAGCAGCCAGACTCCAGTACAGGAAGGTCACAGCCACCAACAGCGCGCCAAGGGTGTTAGAGCAAATACAAATACAGCTTTTTAATTTCAGCTGAATTGATTAGAAAACAATTGGAAGGAGTCACAAGTCAGGAGGCGCCAGCCAGCAGGTCAGCAGAGAGAAAGGAGGCTGGGGCCAGTGGTCACAGGGGTGCCGGGCTGCCACCCTCACCATGCCATGGCCCTTGTCTTCACAAATGAGGAAATGTCCACTCGGGACCCAGATGCGTTCCACAGGGCCATGCACATGGCTCAGGGCCACCCCACAGTCAACACAGGTTAGAAATGAGGCTCTATTTGAAGTAAAATACACAGAGACTCTCAAGGATTTCGAAAGGTGAGAAATAATCCCAGTGCCCAGCAGTACTGAGACTTGGAGTCACCGATACCTGCGTGTGGAGCTGCGTGTGGCCTCCAGACCTCAGAGCCACGTTTGTGGCTCAGCCCACAGAGTGTCTCACCTGTCCACAGCCTGCCAGTCCACAGGTCTAGGACTCACCCACAAGATGAGGCAGTGACAGCAAGGCCATGGTCCTTGTGGGAGGCAGCCTTGCTGTGCAGCAGTGAGGGGTATTCCATCGGGTTCCTGTCATCCAGCTGATAGTCTCTGGGTTCACAGACTCAGTGTCCAAAATCAAAAAGGCAGCACGAGACATCTACCCAAACCTCAGAAAAGGAAACAAGCAGAAATTCATCACAAACAGGCATAAACATACATATACGCATGCATGATTATTTAACTATATAAACACATTGTCTCACAAATCATCACACACATGCATATAAATGTCATGGAAGAATACTCTTGCCAGTGAAAACGCAATTATTCAAAAGTACATGATTGCGCAGGAGTCTCTGCCAAGACCTCTTCCCTGGTCAATGGTGCCCATTTCAGAGGAACTTTGGAAGTGCCATCTCCCAGTCAGAACACAGGACCCTCTCTGTGGAGATTGTCCTGTGGGTCCTCTCTCTCCCATGGAAGGGTTTTGGATGCCTCAGCTATGGGTCACTGCGACGGGACCTCCAGCTCAGAACCGGCTGGTGGGCTCAGTGTCACCAGAGTTCCCAGACATGGATGAAACCCAAGGACCCCTGTGGGGTGATGGACGACCAAGGGAGGAGGAGCCACCTGGCTGTTGGAAGGCATCACAGCTCAGCAGCCCGGGAAGACGCTCCTTGCTGCCCACAGACAGCTACAGGCATGAGGCTTTCCTCCGACCTCCTTCTTGCTCATTCAAGAGAATATTCTGGAATGAGAGTCAGACAGAGAAATGTGATCAGCTCACCAGTCTTTAGTCTTTAGTCTGCTCTCACTTGCAGAAGAAGAGAGCAGCCCTCCGTCCAGGGCGTTTGTGCATCCTGGGGATGGTACTGTGCCTCCTAACAGACCCACACTCCGTCTCACCTGGGCTCTGGCCGCGGCCATCTGCTGACCCGCTTCCTCTCCCATCCTTCTCATAGCGGTCACTCACAGTGGAGTCCAAGAACTTGGGTGTCTGCATCACATTTTTACCAGAAACAACAAAAGGCAACTTTGGGAAAAGAAACAACTTAACTCTGAGTTCAGGAAAGTGAATTTAGAACAAGATGTCCCACCTGAATTTGGACAGAAATAAATCTTAAGGAATAATCTATCTGTGCATTTCGTTTGTTGAAGTAAGAATCCCTTCCAACCTGATTCACATCTTAGGCAATTGCTGGGAGCCTGGCTACCTTTCATCTTCCAAAAGTTTATGGTCTAGAAATCACAAATACAAGGAAAACACTTTTTATTTCCTTTCTATTAAGATTCATCAATGCATTGTAAGTTAGAAAATAAACCTGAAAGTCTGTGATGTGAACCATAACCCATAAACTCACACAGATTTTTATGTTTTTTATTTTATTTTTATTTTATGTTTCATCTGTGCTCTTTCCCAGAGAAGGAAAGGACTGTCATGAAAAACTGTCTGCTGCTGATAGGTGGGGAAGACAATAAGCCCTGGTGTCCACTGAGGTCATTTTTCTGATGCTGATTCTTGAAACGGGCCCATTGATTTACGGATTGGCAATCTTCACTAGGGTCAGTGAGAATAGCAACAGTCAACTTTTGCTACTTGAGTGAGACCAGCATCCCACAGCCTGCTGCTCTCAGCCCTCACTTCAGCTTCCTGCCGTTCCTTTTCCTTTCTCTTCCCAGCAGACCTACACCTGTGCTTTTTCAGAATGCATCCCAAGAGAAAACCAGCTGCTTCTGTGACTTTAAACCTTTCATGTTGAGATCTAGAACAATTCATCACGATAGTCATAAAGAAGTCTGGGGCTTAGCAATGCGGACATGTTTGAGAATGAAGTCTTTAAAAATAAAATGCCTGGGAGTGTTCTCTCTGTACTCTTATCAAAATGGATAAATATATTTATTTTAGAATTTTAAAGATTTAAATTATGTATGTGCTGGATCTTCTCTTTGGCATCAAAAGGATCTCTGTGTGTCGAGAGGGCAAGGTGCCATGGGAAAGTGGCGCTTGTGTCAGCAAGGAGCCGGCCCCAACCAAGATTAATGATCCCATCTCCTTTCAGGGCTTAGCAAGCTATTCGGGGTTCACAGCACACCTAAAACAGTACTAAGAGAGAGAAGGGAGAGCAGTCAGGATCAAGAGCGCAGAGAGTGCTGTTCTTTTCCTTTCTGCTTTCAACTTTGGGGATTGTCAGTATGTGCTGTCACAAATCAACACATATTTATTGAGGACTATGTCTGGGGTGCTGCGTTTTACCCTCCAGTCTCCATCTTTTCAACTGCAAATAGAGTCAGCCATGTTGCATAGCTAGACCTTAAATTAGGAATCAACAAATTAACATTAAAAGACCCAATCAGTGAATTTTATGTTTTTTCCATGCCATTTAGTAGGATGTCTTTATTCATTATAATTAAAAAAGTAGCACTAATGTAAAATTGGAAAATTATAGAAAGTGTGAATAATTCAATGCAAATTACCTGTAATCCTATAATTGGTCTTCAAGAGGGTATTTCAGAGCAAACACGACTCTCACACACACACACACACAACTGGTATCTTCTTGCATATCAAGGCTGGGAATCTGGATATCACCATAAGAAGTGCTGAGCTATACTTCTGTACTTTCAGGGACCCTATCACATCTTGACTTCTTCTTGCTTCTTGGAAGCTTTTAATCTAGTTGTCAAGACAGTAAGTATTTGAGGAAAAAAAAACCCCACATAATAATAAAATGCTTTAATAAGATTTCACGATAAGAGCAAATCAGTGCTACAATTTAATGGATGATTTATCAGCAAATGAACTTCCCAGGCAGTAGTTATAATAGCCATGGAGGGAGGCAGGGAAAGGGTAAGTGATCGCTATTATTGAACATCTATACCATGGGCAGTGATGTAAATGCTTTATATAAACGATCTCATTAAACCCCGTAACACCTGTAGAATATAATCTTATCTATTCTCTTTTACAGAGCTTGAAGCAGAGACTGTGTGAACAGAGGCTTCCTTAAAGTGTCACACAGCAAGGCTAAACAGGGATAAATATTGGGGAGGCAGAGAGTTCTGTGCTGGTGCAATTTTGGTGCACATGTGTGCAGTGGTTTTAGGAAACTTTGACTAAACACAAGTGATTAGTATAATTGATTCAAGCAGAGGGACTGTTACGAAAGTGAGTGGAAGTCTCAGATAGTCCATGGTATTATCAAAGAGTCCTTCCTGAGCATCCTGCTCCATTTAAAGAAGATAAAAATATCCATGACATCAGTTGCTCTAAGAATTCAATAATATAGGAAAGTGTCGACATAATCAGTTTTTAATAAATAGTGTTTTTGATTGCTGGGAGATCTGCATTTCAGCACATCATTTGACCAAATCAAGTGTATGAACCAGTGGACTCATGCCAAGCTGGAATAGAATTCCCAGTGCTGTTCTCAGGCCCAGGTTATTTGTCTAAAAGATAAATCAATGCCTTGGATAATGAAATTGCTGCCATCTCAAGCAGACACTCAGATGACAGAGAACTGCCAAAGAGTGGTTACTAAGAGGCTTAAGCAGTTCACAGCAGGCTGGGGCAGTGGATGAGTTCAGCGTCAAAATGAATTATGTAGAAACAAATAATCACAACATCCTTATAGGAAAATCCACACACACAAACACACACATGCAGACACACAGACACTGAATTAAAACTTAACAGAAAAGTGTTTTGTATTTTCAATGTAAGTAGAGAGGCCATGAAAGTGGAAAAGAAGATACAACAAAATTTGATGATTTGATGAGAGAGGTAATTCAACAGGTAACTCAAAATGTGTAAGATATTTCTACGCATAAAGCCTTTTTTTTTTTTTTTTTTTTTTGGAGACGGAGTTTCGCTCTTGTTGCCTAGGCTGGAGTACAATAGTGTGATCTCAGCTCACTGCAACCTCCACCTCTCAGGTTCAAACGATTCTCCTGTCTCAGCCTCCCAAGTAGCTGGGATTACAGGTGCATGCCACCACACCTGGCTAATTTTTGTATTTTTAGTAGAGACGGGGTTTCATCATATCGGTTGGGCTGGTCTTGAACTCCTGACCTCAGGTGATCCGCCCACCTTGACCTCCCCAAGTGCTGGGATTACAGGTGTGAGCTGCTGCGCCTGGCTACATAAAGCCCTTTTTATACATGGAAATGAAAAAGCAATATCATCTCTTGCACCTGGACATTCACACGGCTGGAGGAGGGAGAGCTTGTCTGGGGAAGAAGCCCAGTGTTAGAGACGAGGCCTCAGTTCTGCTTCCTGGGACAGCATTCCTAGGAAAGGAAATGGGAATTTGGGTCATCGGCAAGACAAATGGGTGGGGAGCTCTATTCAGTTTTGTTAGGCTAAATTTAAGTCGTGGTATTGAATACAACTATTCAAGAGATGTTGCAAATAAAGAACCTGAAGACAGGAGTGAGGCCAGGATCGGAAACACAAACCTAAGAATAATTGTGCTCAAGCTGTTTGAAGGTGGGAGAATCATTCTCTCGGAGCCGAAGTAAAAGCCGGGTTAGGTGGAGAATCACACGAGCAATGGCAACACCTAAGAGAATTTAGATGAGAAGAAAATGCAGGTGACAAACGTATCTGTTTAGGATTAAGGAGCCAGAAGGGATTTATCTGGGGTCCGCCTGGGGGTCAAGGGAAGAGCTTGTTGCAGGCGAAGGTTGCCGCAGTAGCCAGCAGGGCTAGAGAAAGAGCAAGGGGCATGAAGTCAGGGCAGGGCTGCAGGTGCTCATACAGATGACAGCTCAGAGACGGCAAGACACGTGACAGAAGATTAGAATTTGGTGAGGAGTTCGTTTATCAGATCATTAAACTGTGGCCAATAGTCTGAAAAGGAAAGAGAAAGGCCTTTATGAGAGAAGGCAGGAGGATCATGTGCAGCTTTTGAAGATGAGGACAGTGGGGAACAATGGAGTTGAATGTTGGAAGAGGCCTTTCCACTGAGTCATCCTCCCAAGGACCTGAGCAAGGATCTGCTCCCCAGGCAAGGAGGGTGTGAGGGCCTCGGATCACAGAGAGGAGGAGGAGGAGGGTCTCGGATCACAGAGAGGAGGAGGAGGTGTGAGGCCCGGAGGGTGCAGGAGGGCCAGGGAGGATGCAGGAGAACCACTGAGAAAAATGGCAGAGACCTTGACACATGGAGGACAAAAGTGAACTTGATTTTCTTAACAAAACTGAAGGTCACAGTTGAAGAGAGAGAGCAACAGCTTTGTTGGAATGGTGAAGCTTTGGAGAGATTTTGCGGGGAATACACTGGAGAACCATGAAGACGTGGAAACAAACAAACAAATGAACAAACAAACAACCACATTTGCATCTTCGGAGAGTTCACTTGCTTCATCAGCACAGTGCCATGCATGAGTCACACATTGCAGGGAAACAAACCAGGGATCTTCTGTGAATGTCTCCGGAAACACAAAGGAAACAGAAAGTAGAAACAGCAGGGAGAATGCAGATCAGAGGATCAGCAAAGTGGACCCAGAAGCTCAGAGCACAGGCGAGCTCAAGGTCAAGACTGTCGAGGTCACCAACCTCAAAACAGAGTTCCTGGCTTATCACAGAACCAGCTGGAAGCAGAAGGGATTGGATGCGGGTTGGATATGGTGCTGGCACAGGTGTAGACAAGCAGGTCAACAGAACAGAACAGAAAACCGGAGGCTGAGCCTGGGGTGTATAAGTACTTTCTATGAAACTTTAAACAACGTATCCAATTATTTGGGGAAAGATTTATTTAGTAAGGAATGTGACAGCAATTGGTTACCTATGTCAAATGAGTGAGGGAGATCCAGTAGAATTTGAAGGGTGAAACAAAACTTATATTAATTTAGCACTGACGTCTTTTTTTTCCTTTGAGTCTGAGTCTCATTCTATTGCTTAGGCTGGAATGCAGTGGCGCAATCTCTGCTCACTGCAACCTTCACCTCTTGGGTTCAAGTGATTCTCCTGCCTCAGCCTCCTGAGTAACTGGGATTACAGGTGTCCACCACCACACCTGGTTATTTTTGCATTTTTAGTAGAGATGGGATTTCACCATGTTGGCCAGGCTGGCCTCGAAGTCCTGACCTCAAGCGATCTGCCAGCCTCTGCCTCTCAAAGTGCTGAAGTACAGGCATGGGTCACTGCACCTGGCCCAATTTAGTACCTACTTCTTAGCAGGCATTTAATTTGTAAGATGTGAAATCTAACTGGATCTTAACAACCCTTCCATGATGGAAGAAACAGTGACTCCATATTTTTACGGTGAGAAAACTTCTGTTTTTGAGAGGCTAAGAGATACTAGTCTTTCGAGAAATCGAGGCTAGCTTCCTTTCAAAGCCCCTTTTCTCGATGCTGAATTTCAGTCCTGTGAGCCCAGGGAGGATACGATACCTTCAGGAGGGCACCTTGCTCCGCCAATTTTGGCTCAGCTGGCATGTGGGAAGCCTGCCTGGTCATATTAAATGCAGAGCACTTGAGCTAGACGAGACGGAAGACAATTGAATCCTGCAGACCCTCAAGGAAGGAAGATATGAACTTCGTCTAACTTCTCTAATAATCAAAATTACTTCCAAACAACAGCTTACCCAATAAAGCTCAATAAAGCAAAATTGAACCCCTAATAAAATAGTCCAGAAGATGCTGAACTAGAGGAGCATTGGCTTTAGGTAACTGCGGCTTTCCTGAAGGTCAGTAATCATGTGTCTTTAAAGTGTGTAAAGTGGGATTTTGTTCACCCAGAAATTCACTGTTTATAAAAGACAAGTGTAGGTGACAGTGGAGGCATCACCTGCATCTACCTTTGATGATGGAAGATGCATCTCCTTAGCTGCTGGGAGTGAAGCCAGCAGACAGCCCTCTGTGTCAGCCTTCGTCAGCGGCCACCTGGGGGAAGTGCCTGCTCTGCCCAAAGTCACACCTCCTTCTAGGGGCAACCGGTGACCTAGCCCCACCCTGGGAAGAGTCAACAGAGCCATCTCACTTGGGAGCTGCCCAGGGGCAGGTCCAGGCCTCCGTGGAGACAGCCCTGCAGCCACCTCCTCTTCACCTAATCTATGTTGTCCCCCTTCTCACAGGGACCAACCCAAGAGCACTCCCTAACAGACCGCCTGAACTCTGATTTCTGTCTCAACCTGCAGCAATTCGGGAACCCAAGCTGCAACCCTTAGGAACCAAGAGGACCCAGCTCTGGTGCCTGAATTTCTCAAGCTACCTCTTGATATGCCTATTTTCCATTGCAAAATAATCCTAGAAGTGAAATGTGTATTATCCTGTGGATGAAAGGAGAAATACCTAATTACCAAGGTATGCTGGATTTGGATGTAGGTCATTTTTCCAGCAACTTTTAGCCCTGTCAAAAATGTAATTTGATTAAAATTAAAACATGTAGTTTATTGTGCATACAAAAGAACAGTTTGCGAAACCAGAGATTTGTCATCAAAAGTGGTAAGAAGCTCCACTAACAGCAGTCAGTCAGAACAGTTGGAGGAGGTATTTGGAATTTTTTATCATTGGCTGTTACACACTAACATTCTTCTTAAAGGCAAAAATAACTGTTGAAGCTAATTTGTCTATAGTTGATTGGCTTAATTTTACGCATCATGTTGACAAGGATGTAAAGCTTATGTTTCATGTTTTGTTTATGATTAGAGCTTACATTTGGGGGAAATCAGGATGACTTCAGTTTGGGCTATGTGGCAATGGGCAGTAGGTCTTGAGGCTCTATGAAAACTGTGGTCTCCACTTTGTTTTTTCTTTGACTCCCCTAAAGTGTTCATTGACCCTTTCAATGGGGACCCACCATCTACTTTCGAAGTTTTAATCCAGTTTATGCCGATTTTACTTTGTTACCTATTTCTGTATGTTTCTTATGTCTGAAAAGCCTTTGAAACTTACTCTAGTGAAATAAACAAAATAAAGCATGGGTGGAGGAGCTGGGGACCCCAAGGCCTCCTTGGTCTCCTTCTGTGATTGCCTCTCTCATAAGGAGGGCGCAGGATGCTTACGCCCAGCCCTAAGCTTCTCCCGCAGTCCTCTGCTGGTTCATTTTCTCATGAAATGTCTAGAGAACATAGTGAATGCGTTACACCCAAAACCATGTCAGTCTCAAATCCTAGAATGTAGTCGTGTTATCCAGATCATTTTGAAAGAAACAGAAAAATGACTAAGTCAATGCCAGCACCCTGAGTGTGGCCCTCCCTGAATGCAGCCCTCCCATTGGATTCCCCTTTCTCCTTCCCCAGAAGCACCTGCACTGAAGATTTGGTGTTAATTGTCCTGTGGGATTTTTGCCTTTTAATTTTTGCTACACGTTTGTTTATCCATAAACAATAAAGATTACTATTTCGCATATTGTTACACTTTATATCAACATGGCATTGCACTGCAGATCTCTTTCTGCAGCTTGCTTTGGAGTTGTTGTACCATCTTAGGTTCTGAAATATTTTACTTAGACTTTTTCTGTAAAGAGGCAGATAATAGATGTTTTAGGCTTTGTGGGCAACTACTCAACTGTATCCTTGTCATGTGAAAGTAGCCGTTGATAATACATAACCCAATGGGCTTGGCTGGGTTCCAGCCAAACTGTATTTACAAAAGCAGGCAGCTGCCAGATTTAGTTTGTGGGCTGTAGTCTGCAGATCCCTGCTTCAGATGAAGTCTGTGATTTAAACTCCTGTGAAGTGATCCATTCATGGATTTCATGGATTTTTGCATCATTTATTTACTTACTCTCTTTTGTGCTACCTATTTACATTGTTTCTTTTTTCTTTTTCCTATCTGAAACAATATTGAAATTAACATTCTTAGGACACCTACCTAGAAATGGACTCATACACAGAGATGTCCTCAGCATCACAATGTTTGCCTCTGAAGTTATTTTATTAATTCATACTCTACCCATTTCTCACCAGCAGAATATGAGATGCCTAAATTTCTCAACCAAACTTCCTAGAGTCAGACTTAAAAGGTTTTTGCCAAACTACTGAGTAAGGCCTGATACCTTAATTTTCATTTATTTGAATCATTCCAATGTCCTTTTCTGTAAATTCTGTATTTTAATTTTGCTTTGTCATCTATTTCTTTGTGTATTTTCCCTTATATATGGTACTATAAGATTACATATATTTAAAGACTTCTCTTTAATTTATGAAACCAATCTTTCCTTAATCACACTATAAGTTAATGACTTGTCTTATCTCCTTGTTAATGGTACTTTTTTTTTGCCTAGTCTTTAATGTTAATGTAATGAAAAGTTTATATCTTTTTCTTTACTCCTCCTGCATTTGTATCTTTTTAAGGAAATAATTTTTTAGCCCCAAATAATAAAAATAACCACCTGCATCATCTTCAAAATGTTTTAAGATGTTGCTTTTGACACTGAGGTCATGTTTGGTGTAAGGTAAGAATTTAACTTTACCAAACTTTCCCATATAAATAATGAATGTTTTAAATGCCATGTAATAATTTCATCTGTCTTTACTCTGTCATTGCTCTTCCACTTTCAAGTGTTAGGAAATATGTCCATCCATCTATTGGCTGTTTTTGGAGTTTAATCTTCCACCATAGATAGTGTAGAGATTTGAACTGTAATTGCATTAAATTTAGGGAGTAGTCTGGGGAGAATGGTATCTCTGCAACAGTGTGTCTCCTTCTCCATATGTTCCCATGCGATCAGGACTTCCTTTATGTTGTGTGTGGTTGAGATGACCACATTTTTGCCACTCCTCCCACTGAGAAGTGGATTTGCTCCCTCTTGAGGCCAGGCTGCTTCCTTGACTCACTTGAAGAGCCGAGTGTGGTGGACGTAGAGGGATCAGCTTGACCAGTTTGCCTGGGACTTTCCCAGGTTTCGCACTGGGAAGCCTCTTGGCTCTGAGCATGAAGTGATGGTTGATCATCCCATGACTTCCAAGACGAGGTCCTGGGCATTTTGGAGAAAGCTGGCCTTTCGGGACGCATTGTCTCAGCAACCCCAGGCTGGGTGCCTGAGTAAATGCTCACGGAAACGAGCTGCTCCCATTTCTACACCACTCCACGGGCTGCACAGACCTGAGTACCTTTACCCTGTCAGATGGTGGAACAGGCTTTAACAGTCTTTGTGGCATTTGGATTAGTCTATTTATATAAACTTATACAATTTTAATCATACACTAATCCAATCTAAGACATTGTTTAAAGAAATACTGCATGTAATGTTTTAATAGAACACAAAAAATCTTAATGCTTGTTTTATAAATTTAGCTTGCATCAGATTTTCATCAAGTGGTCCACCCCTTAGAATATTAGATGCACTGAGAAGCAAGATAAATTTCTGTAGCTATTGCAGATGCATAGATCGGCCTCCTAAGCCATCAAGCAAACAGTAACACCAAGTTAGTACGGTTAAATTTTATTTTTTTATAATTTAAAATATAACAACCATAGGAACTCAATAAAGAACTGGTAATAAAGAAGTTACAGAGATAAATTATTCTAAATGGAAAATAAATGACACTTGGTGATAAGGCTGATGAGGTCTGGGACTCGGCCCGCCATGTTCACAGCGGCATCCCCACCACCCAGATATGCCTGGCTCACAGTTGGCGCACAATAAATCCTCGCTGAATATTTTTAATAACTTGTACTCATTTCTAACAAATGTATTGTCATTTGATTAATTCAATTTTCTAAGAAACAAAATACACTCAAACCACTTTTGAATACTGTCTTTCGGGATCTAAGCCAGGGACTACCACATAGTTCAATGGACCCACTAATGAGATCATTTCAGTCAACTTAGTATTTAATTTTCATGGGATCCCATCCAAGACAGGCCCACTACTCTGGAGCTTCTCTTTCTAACTTGAAGCAGTCTATCAGGTTTCCATTATTTCATGGGTGGGCTCAGCCTTATTGGGAAGATAAAGAAAACAATAGAACCTAGGATGGAACAGAAGGTGAGAACACTGCATATGGGCACCCTTGAATGGACTGGGGTGTTCTGCTGCTGAAATTCCTCGAATGTTGCTCTGTACTAGAAGAAAAATATATGTATTTTTCCATAAATAGACAATTTCTCACTCACAGAAGGCTGAACAAGACACCAGTTTTCCATCTCACTATTGAAGTGGCAAGGAATCCAGTAAATAACAAACAAAACAAAAAATTCTGTCTCTTTATTTAATAAATAAAATGCAGGAAGGAAGTTAACACAAACGGGGACTCTTAAAATGAAATAACCGTGGTGGGGCCCAACCCATCTGGTTGTCTGCCTCACGGTTGCAGGGAAGAGGTCACTGTGGGGTCTGTCTCATCAACTCCCTCTCCCTGGTGATGGAGACAGTCAAGCCTGTGTCCTGCAGTTCAACATGAGAGTGTGGGTGACCCCATGGAAACGGTCATATTGAAGATACATCTCTTTGATTTAATAGAAGATACACACACAGACACACACACAGACACAGACACACACAAACACACACAGAGAGACAGGCACACAGACAGACATACACACAAACACACACACAGACACAGACACACACGGACGACACACACAGACACAGATACATACAGACACACTCAGACACACACACAAAAGCACACACACAAACACACACAGACACAGGCAGACACAGACCCAGACACAGATACACACACAAACACAGACACACACACAGGCACACACAAAGGCAAACATACATGCAGACACACACACAGACACACACGGACAATGCACACAGACATCGATACACACAGACACACTCAGACACACACATAAACACACACATAAACACTGTCATTATTAATTCTTCCAAATTGAACCATTGATAAGGTGGTCTCTTGGATACTCAAAGAGCATTATTCCTTGGCTTTATTCTACAAATAATTTGTCTTTGGCCAAACCTCTGAAAAAATCAGTTTTAAAATTTCCTCTTAAGAACATAAGGGGGCCGGGCGCAGTGGATCAAGCCTGTAATCCCAGCACTTTGGGAGGCTGAGATGGGCGGATCACCAGGTCAGGAGATCGAGACCATCCTGGCTAACCCAGTGAAACCCCGTCTCTACTGAAAATACAAAAACCTAGCTGGGTGAGGTGGCGGGTGCCTGTAGTCCCAGCTACTCGGGAGGCTGAGGCAGGAGAATGGCGTGAACCCGGGAGGCGGAGCTTGCAGTGAGCTGAGATCTAGCCACTGCACTCCAGTTTGGGTGACAGAGCGAGACTCCGTCTCAAAAAAAAAAAAAAAAAAGAAAGAACATAAGGAACTTACCTCTGTCCACGAAGAGACGTGTGATCCCTGGCTAGCGTTCCATCCAGCATAAGCTGCAGTGCAACCATCTTTCATCAGGCTTTGAGCCCCAGCAGTCATACTGTAGCTCTGTTATGTTGGCTGCCCACTTCTTCATCAGAGACTAGACCCACTCCAGGAGACTTGCCGGACCTTTCCTTCACACATCATGGCACCAGGCGTTGGTGGTACAGTGCTGAGCATAGCTCCCTTCCAAATGATGGAGCCATACAGCAGAGTGGCAGGCACAGTTGGGGTCCTGCTTCCCCACATGGCCTGATGTGGGTCCACCAAATACTCCAGGCTACACCACGACACCAAACACTCAAGAGGCTGATACGAGGACTGAGGCACTGGGTTCAATATGCCCCTCTCCTGTTTGTTTGTCTTATCCTTTTACTTGAAACAATCCTCAGAGAAGCACTGCTTTCCAATGGTCCAAAGGTCAAGCTTCCCTGCTACAGTAATCAGCAAAGAGAGGCTTTTGGCAGTGGCTCTGATGACAGTCCCAGGAGCTCAGTGGCCACTGGCTTTTGTCCTGGTGTCCCTTGAGCTCCCAGTTACTCCAAGGGGAATAGGAGGGTAGCCTGAATGCTGAGCAGTTGCTCATTCATGCTTCAGATGAAAGATGTCCAGACTCTCAAGCAGAACCCGCGTCTCCCCTTTGCAGAGTCTTGAAAGCATATCTTCTTCCCAGCCAAATCAACCAGAATTGCACGAATGGACGTCATTCTCCCAACTCACACAGAAAACAAGGTGTGTGTTTACAGTATTGATTACAACATTGTCTTGTAGAATAAATTAAAGCTTGATCGTAATATTGTGTTTACATTTGGAGCTTTTTGAAAAATGTGTGTCAAGAGAAGTCAGCATCCTGAGAGCTCCAGCGAAGGCCAGGTGCAAAGTGCTATCAACCTGTGACCCAAAGGGATCAAGCCAGGCTGCTCCCGGGCATCAAGTTTAATTTTTCAGCTAGGCCCAGATTCCTAACACAAAGGTCGACTGAGGAGTCTTTCCTATGTTTAGACCAATGCCTGAAGACCCAAAGCTGTCTGAAGCAGCCGTTTCTTTTCAATGGTGGGAGCAGTCCAATATATAAGTCATAACTCACATCTCCAGGATGGGGCTAGGTAACTATTCAGAATTTATAAGAGGGCCTGACCAGCACTCAGACCAACATCCAGTACCTCCCAAGGCCCAAAGTCTGAGTGAGATTTTTCTCACCATTCACGGGAAGTCTTCCCTCTGGCCAGGTAAAGACAAGGTCATGTCAGCTAATGAGAGCTGCTTGTCTCTGTGTGGTCCAGATGTCAGCCAGGAGAGACAGCTACAACCTAGTTGACATTGCAGCTGCCAACTGCCATGAGCACTGCAGTGACGCCTTCCCTCTCCAGTCTGGTCACTCTGGAAATTGTTGGGTGTCATCTATGCACTTATGTGGATTGAAGGGCTTCTCCATGTGAGTGTCTGTGTATTTCTGTGTGTGCGTGTGTGTGTGTGTGTATGTGTGTGTGCACGCACACAAGATAAACTGCATTTCAGAGAACAGAGAACAGAGTCTCCCATGCAGTGTGTCTGAGGGTATCCCTGCAGGGCCAGGCGGCTGACTCCCCACCGCTGGGACTTCTACCTACAGTTCATCAGGGGCTACCAGTCCATGAATGACCCATCTCTAAAAATAATGGTATTTACCTTCGCATTTTATAGTCAGCTCATCTTTCTCACCAGTCCATACATAAATAGTTATCTTGCATTAAATTTGTTCAAGTTCAAAAAGTAAATCAGTAATTCTGCAGCAAAAACCAATAGGATGCATGAAAATGAACACACTCCTTTTCATCCATCTTTATTCATGGTCCTTTCCAAGTACTTTAGAGGCGATGATTGTTCCTCTCAGCCCAGTGAAATTTAGAAGAGAAAAGGGATGTAGGCCTTCAACAATTACTCTACACTCCAAGAAACAATCTCAGTGGATGTTCACCTGTCTAGAGAAGCTCATTTGTTTACCAGATTTGTTCATGTAAAGTGAAAACGGATTCCTTAGACTTTTTAAATATTCTAACTACATTCTTGTAATATTTTTTAATGTGTGTCAAAAAGAATAAATAGCCTGAGTGCAACCATAAAGGTCAGATGCAAAGTGCTATTGATCTGTGACCCAAAGGGACGAAGTCAGGCTGCTCGTGAGCATCACATTTAATTTTCAGCTAGACTCAGAAGTGGAATGCAAAGCTCAGCCATGGAGTATCCGGATGCCTGGAGATTTTGAAAGGTGTTTAAGGGAGATTCAAATTTTGATTCAATCTTGGTTCTGGTCCTTATGTCTTCAGAGTAAACAGAGAATGGTAGTGTATTTCAAGGATATGTTTCCAAAGGCCCTCTCAGATCATGGGTTAGTGAAAAAACTATGCTCATTTTTAGAGGAGCGGGATCCCTCTCAGACATCACTTTCGAGGTCAGCGTCTGCTCCGGCCAAGCTGATTGGAGCACAGACCTTGTCACATCTGGCATCCCCTATCACCTTCACGTGGCCATGAGCAGGTGTCCCGAGCTTGCTTCCTCGGCTGGGAAGGAAAGCTCAGCAGGGAATCCTGCTCCTTGCTGGTAGAGTCTGAGTAACAGCATCTCTAGCCCTGGTCAGTGCATCTCACCCTGATGCGGGATCTGCCGCCTGGCCTGGAGGCTCTGCTATTCTGCTCCAGCAGCACCATCACCTGCTCCACAGTGCCAGGAATCTCTCCAGGTGGAAAGGGCCAGAACCCATACGTCCCTCGGGGGTGAGGGCTCTGGATCTAGAGGATCGTGGCCAGAGGGGTGCCCCCTCTTCTCTGGGCAGAGTCAAATCCAACAGCCATTTCTGGACTGATTAATAGGTGTCCAGACCTTTGCTCGGTACAGTGGGCACCAATGAAGCATGAAGCCCAGTCCCTGCTTTTAAGAGCTCAGAGAAGGTACAGAAAGGGCTCTCCTTGGGGTGGAGTGGGGGACTCCATACATGCAGGATACCTGGACAGAAATGAAGAGAGAATATAATCAAATACAGGTGGCTCTAGACACTGAGAACAACAGCACAGAATCCTCCAGGCCAAGAGGCAGATGTAGGCATGATGTGCATGAACTCCTCACACCAGAATGCCCGAAAACAGGAATCTGACATGGGCCCATAGTGGGGAATGCACCTAGGTAAATAGAGTATGGGTAGAAAGGCTTCAAGAGCCAGAATATATGTCACTTCCAAAGACCAGGAGCTTTTAAAAGTGCTCTAAGGAGGAGGTGACAGACAGCTGGGCCAGGGCTCTGTAGGATGGGTCTCTAGGGAACAAATTCATCAGGATGAACCTGGGTGAGCCTATGAGAAATTCCACAATGTTCTGAACTCAGGAAAATGAGCTCAATGAGGGCATCTCACTGATTCTCCCCATCTTCTTATTTGGCCATGTACTGATGCACTTGTGTTCATAGTCCTAAGAATCAAAAATGAAATGTACAATCTCTTCAGTGGTGAGTGGTGTTCATCTGCTCCCAGGTCCAAGGTCAAAATAAAGATCCCAACTTTCTTGTCCTAGATAGATCCTAACTAAACACACACACACACACACACACACACACACACACACACACATACACACACATGTTTTCTGGTTTGAGGGACCTGTATTAGTAAGCATTTTCGTGAGATGCTAATTTCTTCTTAAACATCAGTCATTTAAAGTTTTCTGTTAGGAAATTGTTCCGTCTAAAATCGGGGCCATCAACACCATGTCTGCTCAAGGAGGAAAACAGTGGCACCCTGAGTGAGACTGTGCCCTGAACCCAAGGTGCTGGCAAGGCCTTGGGGTCTGTTGGTGGTGAGAGACACCTGCTGCAGGTCCTTAAATTGGATCTTGCCTCCTCAGCACGTTTTAGAGCACACGTAGCCTAGTGCTGCAAGTCCTTCTGGATGGTGGCAGGGGCATCTCTTCCCTGAGTTTGGAATAATAAAATGTTATCTGAGATAAGACTATTTGGAAGAAAATAGTTTTTAAGCATTTACGGGAAATGTGTTGAGTGGTCCTGCAGATCTGTATGCTTGATTTGGGAACATATCATCTTCCTGTAAGACTCCAAAGCAGTATCTCTTTGAAATGTGTGAGTAAAACTTCTGGGGTTTGGATCACACAGCCAATTTAGGTCCATTAGAACTCTCTTATCCCCGAAATGCACCTGGAAATGATAAAAAAAAAAAAAAAAAAAAAAAAAAAAACTAGTTGCCTATTTTGAGTAATGTTGGCAAAGTTTTCCAAGATTTTTACAGTTCAGCTCTAGTGCAGCTGAAGCAGAGGGATCTGTTTTCAACACCAAAAGTGGGAAATTTGCTGCAGAATCACTGCTCGTGGCAGCCAGATTTATTGCTCCAGTATCTCAGAAACGACAATTAAAAAACACAAGTTTGTCCATTGTTGTTCATGCTGCTACTTTGAAACACATCCGCTAAACATTGTAGAAACAAAGAAGGGGAGTTCACACAGCCTCTGAGAAACCATCCTGAGCATGAAAAAAATGCATCTCAGAGAGGACGTTTGGAAATCTTTTTTGCATCTTGAGCTAGTAGAAACGTTTTCATTAAAAACTTCAGATACTTTTACAAATGTAGGGTCCTATGTTTCTTATTAAATGTACAGCTCTGCCTCTTGACAGATAAAAATATTTCTAAACAAGTGATGAACTGGATGTGACCTCTTGCAGGGGGCAGAGTGGCCTGGTGTGGAAATGAAGCAGGGAGGATCAGGAGCCCTCCTGGAGCCCCGTGAGGTCTGCAGAGCCAGAGTCTTTCTGTGACAAGTGAGCATGTGTGTGTGTGTACCTGTGCATGCCTGTGTGGAGGGGTGTGGATGTGTGTGTGTGTGTGTGTGTGTGTACCTGTGCATGCCTGTGTGGAGGGGTGTGGATATGTGTGTGTGTGTGTGTGCGCACGTTTATATGCCTGTGCATATCTGTGTGGAGGGGTGTGGATGTGTGTGTATGTGTGTGCCCATGTGAAGTGTGCATGTGTGTGTGTGTGCATGTATATGCCTGTGTCTGTCTGTGTGGAGGGGTGTGGATGTGTGTGTGTGTATGCACCATTGTGGAGAATTGTGCATGTGTGTGTGTGTGTGTGTGTGTGTGCATGTATGTGGCTGTGCCTGTGTGGAGGGGTGTGGATGTGTGTGTGTGTGCGCGCGCCTGTGTGGAGAAGTGTGTGTGTGTGTGTGCATGCACATGCCTGTGCCTGTCTGTGTGGAGGGGTGTGGATGTGTGTGTGTGTATGCCTGTGCATATCTGTGTAGAGGAGTGTGGATGTGTGTGTGTGTATGCCTGTGCATATCTGTGTGGAGGGGTGTGGATGTGTGTGTGTGCCTGTGTGAAGGTTTGTGCACGTGTGTGCATGGGTGTGCATGCTTGTGTGGGTGTGTGAGCACCTGTTGGGGCCAGAGGGCTGGCACATGACTGGCTCTTGGGCCATCTACAGCCACCACTTCATAATGGAAAGGGGGTCTGATAGGTGCAGGTTAGGGAAAAAAGGTGACGCCTTCCTTCCAATGGATGAACATGTACTTCATTTCTCTCCATGACTCACCTCACCTGGCTGTAGTGTGCAGATGTCCCTATAGCTGCAGGGGCTCTCCACACAAACAGGGTAGGGTTGGATGATGCCTCGACATTTAGAGCAAGAGTACCCAGAGAAGGGTTTTGGCCCATGGCCACTTTGCTTGCTCCACCCAGAATATTCCAAATTAGAGGCTCACGTGCACAATGTAATCAATAGCCACTCCCACCAACAGGACTGAAATTACAATCTTTACATTAAGGTAAAACCCAAGGCTTGGGAAACAGAATGTCAGAGTGCAGAGCCAGGCCTATCTTTGAGACTGTGGAATGACCACCCGATCCTCTGTTCACTGAAGGCAGAATTCAGGAACCTTGTGAGCTGGTTTGCTATGTCCCCGTTAGAAGTGGCATCCTTCTATGCCATGCAACTCAATCTGTTAGCATGAGCTAAACAGATATATGATGAAAGCAGGGAGAACATATCTCAACGTGCCAAGAACACAGCACTTCTCGCTCAGGAAGCTCTGGGGAAGCCCTCTCTAAGCTTGTCCTGCTCTGCAGCTTGGAAACACACAAAGAATGGTCAAAATCAGGGCAGGGAGAGCGATTCAGGGCACAGGCTGCTATGTCTCCTTTTCCTTCCTTTTGTGATTTCTATTTGATGGTACAAAGCTTTCGTCATTGCAAAGGTGGCTGCGATCCTAACTTTGCTTGAGGAACTCCGATAGTTGAACGCAATTTTCACTTTGGATTGCAGCAACTTACTTTTTAAAGCATGGCCAGTAGAGAGGAGAACCATCTTCTGAAGTGGTCAGCACAGGCCTTCAGGGGTGGCTGTGGCGGCAAGTCTTTGAGTGAGTATCCGGTGGGAAGATGACAAGGACACTGAAGCCAGGTATGAGGAGCTCACTCTGGCGGGACTTACAAATACACAACATTTCTCTCCACCCCTCTTTGACTATTGACTTAAATGGGTGTTGCTGGAGGTAAGAAGCACGCACAGAAGAATGTGCCCTGCGAGGCATCCATAATTAAAATCCAGATTCAATGGGAGTGTCTCCCCACCTTGCAGCAAGCTTTGTCATCCTGCAGAAAGAACACCAGCCTCGTGGTGTAGAGAAAAGTTAAACAATTGTCACCGGAAAGCAGATGAGGCTTTATTGAATGCCTGTATTACTAATGCATGAAGAGGTGCTATGCTGAGCACAGAAGATACAATCATTGCTTTAATCATGGTACAAGTTTTATCACCATTAGCCCCATTAAACATCAAGAGCAGGGCAGACTTGCTCCAAGGCAGGGAGCTCGTGTGGTTTCAGGAAAATCAAGGAGCCGGGGTCATTCGGATGCCAGTGGTCCCGAGGGAGGGTCATCTGGGTGGAGTGAGAGGGCTAGTGTTACCACCTCGAGGACAGAGGAGAGGTGAGGATTCAGGCCCAGTGGGAGCTGGGGTCAAGGAGAGGCTGCCGTGCAAGTGACTCCATCACCGTCAGTCGGCACCTGGGGCCTGGCCTCCTTCCCTGCCCCAAGCCCAACCTGAGCAGGTTAGAGACGAAAACAGAAAGGAAGGAGAGGCCAGCCCCTGTGGGCACTTGTTCTTCCTACCTGTTGCTTGCAGGGAGAATGGTTTGGGGCTGGGGAGTGGATGGTGCCGGGAATCTTCTCCTGTCCCCGTGTTGTCAACACATCAGTGTAAGGTTTGGCCTGTCTCCAGGAGATACTCTTTCTCTCCCTGGCCCCTCTACTGGGGACGTAGTGGGCACAGAGTCAGTTTCTGACTCTGGCTGCTGAGCAGAACCTGACCCTTGGGTGAGGGGTCTTCAGACATAGATCTTGGGGACGCTTGGAAAGACCATTATCCATGGGACAGACAAGCCCTGACACAGCTTCCTTGATAGTTTTGCTGACTTTTGTGTCCATCAGACTGAACCCTAGAGAAGCCAGGACTGGGGAAAGCTACCAGGTGCTCACCTTGGGCACAGGCAAGGGATATAACACACCCGACCATGAGATAAATAACATTCAGTGCCATATTTTAAAAAATTAATGCAAACAAAAGTCCATTATCAACAAAGTATCAACGTTTTCAATAAAGGCAGGATCCATGACAGTCCTGCACTGAGCCACATGGAAGCCTGAAGTCAAGGTGAAAAATGGGTAATTCTGTTCCTGTATTTATGCCACGTTCTTATATTTTTGTCCATCATGGATATTTTGCATTAATTTAGACATTTTAAAATATTGCATTAAAATATTACATATTTGGGAGACTGAGTGTTTTGGCAGCCTTTAAATGTTGTACCTGAGTGTTACAGGTTGACTTGCTTCCCCAAAAAATTCATGAGAAAATTGTAACCCCCGGTATGTCAGAAGGCTGCCGTACTTAGAAATAGGGTTGTCGCGCAAAAGATAACTAGTGTTGGTGAGGATGAGGAGAAAGAGGAGTACTTACACGCTGTTGGTGGGAATATAAATTAGTACAACCACCGAGGAGTGTTTTGCGGAGGTTCCTCAAACACCAAAAGTCGAGCTACCATAGGATCCAGCAATCCCACTGCTGGGTATTTATCCAAAAGAAAGGAAATCAGTATTTCAAAAGGATGCCTGTACTCACAACAGTCAAGACATGGTATCCCCCTAAGTGCCCGTCTACAGATGAATGGGTAATGCACGTGTGCTCTGTGTACACAGTGGAATACCGTTCAGCCACGAAAAGAATAAAATCTTGGCATTGCAGCAATGTCGATGAACCTGGAAGACTTTATGTGAAGTATTTTCCTATCAATCTCGGAAAGGCAAATGCCTTGTGATCTCACTTTTATGTGGGATCTAAAAACGTTGATCTCCTAGAAGTAGAAGTAGAACAGCAGTGACCAGAGGCTGGTAGAGTGGTGGGTAGCAGGGAGGGGTTGGTGAGTGGATACGAAGTTAGAAGGGAGGAATAAGCTCTGGGGTTCTGTTGCACAGTGGGGTAACTGGAGTTAGCAATGATGTACTATGTATTTCAGACTGGCTGGGAAGGATTTTGCATGTCCTCGACACAAATAAGTGACGGATGATAATTTCCTGGGTTTGATCATTATATAATGTGTACCCCATAAATATGTACAATTTTTATGCGTTAATTGAAAATAAAATAAAGCTTCAAAAAAGAAAAGGGAATAGGGTCATTGCAGATGTCATTAGTTAAGATGAGGTCATACTGGAGCGGTGGGCCTAATCCACATGATCGATGTCCTTATCAAAAGGGGGACTTGGACACAGAGACAGCCACATACAGGAGATCACTGTGAAGATGGAGCAGAGGTGAGGGGAGGCTTCCCCAAACCAAGGAACAGCAATGATTGCAGGAAACCCCTGGAAAGTAGGAGAGGGTCCCGCGACAGTTTCTCCCTCACAGCCTCAGGAGGAAGCAGCCTGCCTGCCAACACCTGCCTCTCAGGCTTCTGGGCTCCAGAGCTCCAAGGCCATGGGTCCCTGCTGTTCCAGCCCTCCACGCTGGTGGCCTGGCAGGGCTGTGCACACTGATCCCAGAGGCTCGGGCCCATGGTGCCCACACGCCCTCCATGGACGTGAGTGCAAACCGACATGCTCGTTGGCCTGTGTGTGCACCATGGCTGCAGCGGAGCAGGGGATCAAGAGACACAGGTGGAGGGTGCAGGGAGGGCACAGTCAGAGCCTTCATGAGAAGCAGGGACCCAACTTCCATCGTGGCCCAGGGGGCCCTGCCCCTGCCCTGCTTCTTCCAGGCCTTGCATGGCGAGCATTCTGCAGTAAACTCACGGACACTAAGGTCTCCCGTGGTCAAAAGTGGGCTGTAGCAGCCATCCAATTATACAAGAAATGTGGATTTCTTCCTCTGAGTGGCTGGATTTCAACTGCTTGGTGGGCGACTGTTATGCACGGGTGACTGTTAGAGGCTGCCATGTCTCCCTTTCCTTCCCGTTGTGATTTCTATTTGATGGCGCAAAGCTTTTCTCAGAGCGCCCTGACAGCAGAGAAGAGACCCCTCAGTGGGGACAGCAGAGCCTGGGCGAGGCCACACACCAGGGTCTGTTGATCTCCAGCACCCTCTTCCCACACATGCACGCTACTATCGCGCGTTTGTTTGGAATGGCTTGTGTCCTTTGCAAACGTTTAAATACTATTGTTTTGCCCTGATGATATTTTATTACCCTTCCAGTTGATAAATCAAACTGCATTTATGCATTTTATGTCAAATTAATTTGTGCATTTTCTTCTTGTCATTCCCCCTGCTCCCCATGACTCCCCACCCCCCAACCCGGCCTTCATTTGTCTTAAACTGGGCCTATTTGGGGTTCTCTGCTCTGAATCAGTCCCCCTTTGCCTGTCAGTGCATGCACTGACAACACAAACCTTACAGCTCCTCCTCATTAACCCGATCCTGTTATAAGAGCTGGGGGTGGTGAGGGGATCTCGAATACAGACAGAGAGTGGTGTGGAAACAGCCTCCCTGGTTATTACTTTCCTAAAGGAAGCTGTCTAGGATGCAATTCCATTCCTCTCTCATCCTTTTATTCTTTTTTCTTTATAAGAACAAGATCAAATGTTGTATGCAGTATCAAGTTTTCATAACCATATAGAATAAATATTTTAAAGTCTGTCATTTAAACAGGTGGCTGGGTGGCACGTGGGCTGCCTGGGTCAAGAGGAGGTGAGCGTGTGAGCCGGGACTCCGTGGGCTGCCTGGGTGGAGCTTGGCCTCATCTATGTGTAGACAAACCTCAGTTACAGGGCAGCCTGCCCATTCTGACCATATTAGTAACATCAGCGGATTGGTGGGATAAATGATAACCCGTCTTAAACCTCCTCTTCACCACCTCCTCCTCCCAGCCCCAGCCCAGCCCCCAGTCCCGAGCAGGTGCCGGACTCAGCCTTGCTTATTTTCCCCTGCTACCACAGTGACACCTAGTTGATCCTCAGTAAATACAGGATTGATTCAATCCACACCTTACTCTACTGGGAGATAAGAAACGTGGGGGATAAGAAGGAGCAGCTAGGCCACTTAGCTGCTTTGACAAGACACACAGGTACATATTCTAGAACTTTAGAGACACAGCTAACTTACCTTGAAAATGTGGCCTGTGGCAGCCAATCTTTGGTCCTTTCTGGAAACGTTAGAGGAAGGAAGACAGTACTTTTTTTCTCTTCTGTTCAATGAAAGAATTCAGGTGTTTAAAAATCTTCCCTCAAAGTTTCTATTTTGTTGTCCAACACCCGAACCATTGAGCACTGCTCTGGAAAAAGCCTTTGGTATTTCTCATGTTCTGCTGGCTGGAGACCTCCCAGATGCAAGCTGACTTTCCCGTTCACACGTCTTCCACACACGGTGCCTGCAGACCACACCGCGTTTTTCTCACACTGCACCACATTGCCCTTGGGTGGGGACATGGCCCTCCTTCACCCTCGGGATGAGTTCTTTTCCCCAAGTAGGTCCTGCTGGTGTGCAGGGATTGTGGGCCTACTTGCAAATCATAAAATCAACTGTAGCTCCAAAGCTACTGCCTCGATTTTTAATTTTTAAACTCGGCCCTATAGCTACGAAAATGCTGGACAGAGGACAGACGTGTCTTTCTCCTCCGCCTTCTCTGTGGCCTCCTGCACTCCTACAGAAAGGTCACATTGAAAAGCAACCTCTTGGGAGGCAGAATTCCTAAAAGGGTGGGAGACTTAACCAGATCTTCTTATAATGACAATCTGTCAAGCAATGCACTTTAAATCCATTTAAAGTTATCTTTGAGTAAGATGTGTCTCCTTTAAATACCGTAATACCCATAACACTCTCACAAAAGCTCTATTCATTGTCCTGACAATGCTATAATGTTTGTGTTTACCCAGAAGGTAAACATGCCTGCTAAGGCCCGCTCCAGGCCCTAAGCACAGCCGTCAGCCAGTGGGAACCAGTGGCGATTATGGCTGCTTTGCAAAAGTCAAGTAGCTCCCTGCACACCACTTCTCAGACTTGGTTAGGTGTTAGTTCCAAGCAAAATATCACACAGAAGTCTGGGAGAAATATGTTGAATTAGCTAGACTATTGGCCATAAGCCCTCGGCAAGGCAATAATACCCTAAAAATACGTGCGTGCAGGAATGAGATTAACGTCATTCAGAACGGGGGGCTGTTCGTGGGCTGGGGGGCTGCGTGGAATTCAGTGACGGAAGGTTTAAAGATCCAGGACAGTCTGCGTGAATGGCGTGTGGGTGCACTGTCTTCAGACTCCGTGTGACGCTGAGAGGGTGTGGGTGCCCATCCTGGGGTGCTAGTCCCCCCAGCAGTTCTCTGAGAGCACAGGGCGCTCCCGCTCCTGGCTGGAGAGATTCACACACAGGCATCCCTCGTGTTGCTGGCTCTCAGTGGTGTTCGGTGACTTCCGCAGCAGTTCTTTCTCCGTCCCGTAAAAACTCTTGAGCCAACACTTTCTGGAATGGGCCTGTCTTTGCCAGGCGCCTCTTTTCTTTGGTTTAACTTCTCTGTTTCTGGCCTGCACATCTGTTCTCTCCCTCATCTTTTTCATTTGGTATTCTGAGAGCAGAGAGTGTGATTAACCACCGGCATCCTCCTCTGAGCTCCCATTTTCAAACGCAGCAGGTCAGAAAAGCTGTTTTAACGGGGCTGAGATATGGGAAGTGTTGGTCCCAGGTGAAGCACCCCAGGTCCCAGCAGGAAGCCTTGGGGTACGCTCTAGACTTCTGGCAGTATTTTGCATACCATTGATCTCCATGTCCATTTCAAGCTCATTACTTGTTTGCAGGATGTGTGCTTTCTATCCTGCCCCCACTTCTCTCTGCTCTTTATAAATGCCAAAATCTTTCACGAGGTGTAAAATTTCTCCGGTGCAAACATGCGTCCTGTCTTTAGGCTGATATCCAACTCTCGCTGTTTTGTTCCCACCTGAATTAAGAATATGTAACTGAAACTAGGTTTCAAATATGGTTTGAAATTAAAGGTTTTTTTTTTTTTTTCCTTTCTGAAGATACTTAGTAGTTGTGATCTATGTCTATACTTATGATCTCTTCTTGAAAAGACATCTGTCTGTTGTGCAAACAATAGCAGCCATGAGGGTCATGGGCTTCCCCACCCTCGGCCCTCAGGCTCTGCTCCCTGCTGCCCCCAACAGACCCTGAGGACGGCAGGGACAAATGTGGGCTGTCCAGCTCCTGGATGGGGGGGATGTGGAATGATTCAGACGCCCCTGCCTCCTCTGCTTCCTTCTCTTGGGGGCTGCTGGGGCAGTCATCTGCCCAGTCGTTCATCCGTTGTTCTTCTGTATAGAAATAAAATCCAGACCCTGACTGATATTTCCGGGACTTGAATGTAGGTGACAACTTTCTTGTTAGAAAAATAAACAAGGTTCTATGTTGTCACTTTGTAAATCTGCCTTTCCCAACAGAAGCACGAAGTCACCATCAAACAAAGTGTACAAATTGTGCCCCAGAATGAAGTGGGCGTGCTTTTGTGAAGCGTCTCTGTTTTGCGTGTTAGTTCTCTGAATGCATGTGGATATGTAGGGCCCACCAGGGCTTGAAGCACAGAAGAAACATAAGTCCTCACACTCTCATTCAGTCCCCTAGATCCAGAACTCCCTAGAAATGACTTAGAATAAACATTCCCATATTATTAACAATCAAAAGTTTGGAAATTTAGGCTATGCAAAACAGCTTCACCTACAAGAGACATAGTGGCCAAATCCCTGAGTCTAGTGAAAAAAGAAAATGGAACAATTCACGTGCTTATCGGTAACAATGTCCACATTGTTAATCTTATAATAATAATATTAGTAATTTTATTCTGTTCAAGTGAAGTGCACTTATAGACTCGAATATTAGATACTCTTCCTCTCCCCAAGTCTTAGTATGCAAACGAAGATTGAAATTACTCTCTCATTAGAATTTCCCACTGGTTAATGACCTTTGAGGAGCACACAGAAGTGAGAATTTGGAAAAGGCAGGGTTTGCTTGAGTGAGGCCCTGGACGAGAACATTCCCTGCAGTCCATCTCTTTGAGCAACTAAACCCACTTGATAGAAAACCAAATAAGTAAAAGAGAGGTCAGTGACCATCCAGTAGTGACCACACAAATGTCTGAGCACACTCCCACCTTGAGATTTCAACTGAGCAGAGGACTGGCTAACAGGAACATGCCTGAGACAACCAAGGCAGCACCAGACACTCCAAAGCCTCCTCTTGCCGCCAGCCAGGCCTCTCTCTCCTCCATCCCCTCCAGCTTAGACCTGGGGACTCCTCCTCCAGCTTTCAAAGCAGTGGGGTCCAAGCCTAACCCTGCAGTCCCAGCCACCTGTGAAAGGAAAGAGAGGCTAGAGATGGTAACAGTGTGGCTGGGATAGCGAACACAGCCTTCCAGAGACAAACTGCAGCCTCTGTGGATCCTTGCAGGAGTGCGGGATCCAGCCTGCCAGCACCCAGATGGACCATGGGTGAGTTTAGGTTCCTGGGAAAACACCCGGCCTGCGGGAGGCATGCAGCCCTCCCTCCCATCCCACAGCCACCAAATTAAAATCGGTTGATGTTATAGTGAGAAGCTGGTTGCCAAAATGTGGCCACCTTGCTTCCGAGTTCGTGCTTTGAATTTGGGCTTAAAAGGCTTAGATACCTCTTCAAATTTTTTTCTAAATCATCAAAAATGAATTTACCCCCAGGAGGGGATGCTATTCTGGGGTCACCATAATTTTTACTTCTGATTCTGCCCCTAGGTTAAAATAATGCTGTGATAGTTAAGATTAAAAGTGAGAACTAACAGCCTGCAAAAAAAAAAAAAAAAAAAAAAAAATGTACCCAAACATCTGAAGTTATGATGGGGGGTGGGGAAATGAAGTTTCACATTTCTCCTGAAAGGGTTGCCCAATCCCTGCTTTTGTCAAGGCAAGATTTTTATGCAACCTTTGCAGTGATTTTTGAGTAACACCTGAAGCCGAGGGAAGCGCAAACCCTCCTTTAATCTTAGCAGAAGCCTCCCTGTTAGGACTCAACTTTGTTCTTTCTCCGCTGTCATTAATTTTCCCCTTGAACATGCTTTTTCTCTCTGACAAAATAATGATTTTATTTGAGCTGCTGATGATTATCTGGCTGTATCAGACTTGAAAACTGTAATTTGAAAAAGGTGAGTCCCCTGCTCCCTCGAAGGCACACGCTGCCTTTTTCTTTTTCAGAGACAGATATTAGAGGGCTTCTTTTAAATTTAAGCTGACATTCTTTGTCCAGGGA
Source organism: Rhinopithecus roxellana (assembly GCF_007565055.1). Classification (NCBI taxonomy): domain Eukaryota; kingdom Metazoa; phylum Chordata; class Mammalia; order Primates; family Cercopithecidae; genus Rhinopithecus; species Rhinopithecus roxellana. The sequence goes on along the minus strand of NC_044551.1, from coordinate 15,842,988 downwards.
TTTGAAATCCTGTAGAATATTAAAGCCCCATCTTTATCTTTAAAATATACTTTTAAAATCTATTCTCTGTGGGGCTGTTTTAGTCCCTGGACGATTCTAAGTGACATTAAACAGCAAGTGAATTAGACCCAGCATGAATCACTAAATGGAAATGTATGTTTTAAAAATAATTGATTCAGGTGGGTTCGGTGAGCTGAGCCATCGCCTGGAAAGGCTGGCAGCCTGTAGCCCCGGCTCTGCCCGCCTGGCACGTTGTGACCTTGAGTGAGTTGCTGAACCCCACCCACCTCGGTTTTCTTGATGGAGAAAAGGAGCTCAGTCTGAGTGAACCCCATTGAGAACAGTTCTGGAATTAATCAGAGCTTAATTATTGTGAAGTCTATGGATGGCTTTGTCGTTGTTTAATGGTGAAGAGAAGGGGGCCGGAACTGCCAAATGAAAAATTAAAACAAAAGTATCTGGTACTCCCAACATAATTTTTGGAAATTAAAACATATTAAAAAGCAATAAAAGCCAACAGTGCTGACAGTGTTCGTCTGGAAAGGGCACTGCGCTGTCCCCTGCAGCCTGGATGCTGTGTCTGAAGGACCTGATTCTGCCTGTCCGAACTTCCGCTTTCCCCAGCATCTTTTTCTGCCCCTCTGCTTCTCTGGGGCTCCTTAATTGTCTTTCCCTTTGCACCTTGTATTCGTTTGTTTTCACACTCCTGAAAAAGACGTACCAGAGACTGGGTGATTTACAAAAGAAAGAGGTTTAATCGACTTACAGTTCTACCTGGCTGGGGAGGCCTCAATATGGACATTGTTACTGATAAGCATGTGAATTGTTCCATTTTCTTTTTTCACTAGATTCAAGGATTTGGCCACTATGTCTCTTGTAGATGAAAGGCAAGGAGGAACCAGTCACGTCTTACATGGATGGCAGCAGGCAAAGAGAGAGAGCTTGTGCAGGGGAACTCCCCTTATAAAACCATCAGATTTCGTGGGAGTTACTATCACAAGAACTGCACAGGAAAGACCCACACCCATGATTTAATCACTTCTCACCTGATCCCTCCCAACCATGGAGAAATTGTGGGAGACTCAATTCAAGGTGGGATTTGCGTAGGGACACAGCCAAACCATATCATACTTCTAGCTCCGATGGCTCCCATGCTGGCGATGTTTCTGGTCCATTGACAAAAGTTTTTCTCCTCTAGCTACTTAGGCCATCTTCCATCTCAGAAATTCATGACCATCATGGTGTGCAAAAGAGTTCCCTGGGATTGAGGAATGTTGTCAGAATCTCTAAGGTTCTGTGCAGCCCAGTGCCCTGAAGGGAGAAGACCTTGTCCATCCTCCAGCAAGGCTGTGGTTTCCTTGTCTTTTCTGAATAAGCTTGATGAGTGTCAGGGAGGGCAAGCTCAGCAAGGCCACCCCTAGGTGGGTTCAGCAGGAGGTGGGTGCCAGCCCCTGAGGGCAGTGCAAGCAGCTACTGGCTAGGGGAAGGCTGGTGTCTGTCCCCCAGCACCCTGTCAGGGAACAAGCTATCCCCCTTCAAGACATGCAAGTTCTGCATCTCTGTTCAGATCATTGATCCAATGTTCCTGGCTGTCCTTTCCCACAAAGCTCAATGCTCTTGAATTATCATATCACTGGTGCAGTCTCTGGCCCAGCGGACTCTGGCTGGAACCCTCCCATTGGTGAGAACTTCAGCCCCACCAGCTGTTCTGCGGACTGGGCTGTGGTTTCCAGAAGGCCTGGCCACCTCTTGGGGACAGTGGAAGGCAGGTGGGACAACACAAGGCCCTGATGACTGGGCCAAAGCTCAGGGCTGGGAAGGAGGAGCCCTGGATCAGAGATAAGAGCTGCTGCATCAGCAGAGGAAAGAAGGCACCCACTGCATCTCAACCCAGGTGGCTTTGCTCCAGGGCACGTTTGGCACCGTTGGGAAATGTTTTTCTTTGTCACAACTGGTGGCTACTACTGACATTTAGTAAACAGAGTCCAGGATGTTGCTAAACAACCCAAAATACATAGGACTACTCCCTCCCGCAAGAAAAGCATGTCCCCAAATACCCACAGTGCCAGGCTGAGCAACGCTGGCCTAGTGAGGCTGGCAAGGGCAGTAGCTCTAGGTCATGCAAAAGTCCTGCTTTCACTCCCTAGGTCTAGGGACTCTGGAAAACTCACCTAACCTCCTGAAGCCTCAATGGCCTCACCTGTAAAATAGAGTGAATGATCATAGTGTCCATCTGGCCAAGCCGTTGCTATGATTAGGTGTGACAATGTACGTAAAACACCAGCCCACACTAACAGTGCAGTAAACATTCGGTGTCAACACCGTCAATTACATGTTATTTTTGTAAATACACATCAGAAATGTCCCATGCCTGATTAACTGCCTGCCTAGAAACCACAACAATGAAAAAAGAGTACTTTTAAAATATTTCGAAATTGTGTCTAGGTGTGGTCTGGACCTAATAACAATAAGCCAATACATCACAATGAATAAAAAATAAAGAAATCCTACTAAAAATATAAAAAGTTAGCCAGACGTGGTGGTGGGTACCTGCACTCCCAGCTACTGGGGAGGCTTAGGCAGGAGAATGGTGTGAACCCGGGAGGTGGAGTTTGCAGTGAACTGAGATCGTGCCACTGCCCTCCAGCCTGGGCAACAGAGTGAGACTCTGTCTAAAAAAAAATAAAAAATAAAAAATAAAATAAAATAAATAAATCATCTCCAAGGGCTTCTCTGGCTGCTGACGGGTTCATGTCTGTGCATATATGCAAAGTCAATCGTCTGCAAGTAGATGGTTAGCATGTGTTTACACAAGTTTTTTAGTTTTTGAAAAATGGGGCTTTGAGAAAAATCGCAGTATCTGTGCGCTTAGTGCCTGGGGAGAAAACAGGGCACTGGGCTGCATCCAGCCTGCACTCCCACTGCCCAGAGTTTCACGCTGTCTAACTCATTCCCTGAAGTCAAAGGGGTCAAGACAGTAAATGTCCCCCAAACAGAGCATGTTTCTATTTTAGATTACTCTAGGCAAAGTCATATGTAATAAACATAAACACATTTGCAGAGAATGCAAGATGTATATGACTTTTATTCTTTCTATTCAACAATGCAATGTGTAATTTTAATTTTAAGTTAAATGTTTCTTTCTTTTTGATCATGGTTTCATCTTGTGTGCATGTTACCTTGCCCAAGGGAATACCGCCCACATACACATATTTTTACAACATTACTCTTACCCTGATGGTAACTCAATTAATTAGAAAGATTGGAATCACATCTAATTGCATACTTTGCTAGCATAAACTTGTCAGAGTCATCTGATGTGAAATAAAATCCACAGAATCTTTAAATAAAATCAAAGGTAAGAATAAGCACTATGTGCCTTTATAGATGAAAACAATTTTGCTAAAGAATCATTAACGTAGATGGTCTTACAAGTCATAAGCTTTTCATATTTTCATTCCTAAACCTCTATACCACATTACATTATCTTCAGCCATAAACTTTAGGCTCTCACCCAAATGCAGAGTTTTTGGAGAGTCCAACCTTATGTAATAACTAACACATACTCAGGCAACCTGTCTTTTAATATTACTCCTATATATTTGAAATATTAAACATAAAGCGTGTGGTAAAATGCCACTCCCATAAGCACATATTAACAGAGATCTTTCATAAACAGCTTCAGAATGTGGAAAGAATGTCTTTGAACATTTTCAAAGAGATGGTCTATTTTTCATCTAGAGATGAATTTGCAGTTGTACAATAAAGAGAGAAAAGACATTTATCAAACCTTTCACTGTGCTGATTTTTATCTGCAGCTCTCACTCCCTGTGGCCTCTTCACTTACAGTCCCTGGAGATAACTTCTGGGAGAAACCACCTCACCGGAATTCTCTTCCAGGTGAAAAAATCACCTTTACCATTGACCTTCATTAGCCAAACCTCTCTTTTGCCAAACCCAACAGCCAAGGCCTGCTTCCATTTCATCATGCTCTGCAGAAAAGCATCTCAAAACCAACTTCCAAAACAGCGAGTGGACACATGGCAATGGGAAGTCATGGACTCTGGATTTTTCCTGGCCAACAGCAAATGAAGATGAGGAGGGAATTGCTATGCCTGTTTGGAACATGTTCCTCATTGTAACTGTCCCAAAGGACAAAGTCTCTTGCTTAAAACGCCTGGGAGGGCTATGCTGATAAATGTAATTCACACTGGAGATCCAGAAGTTGTACCCACAATTCCAGCTATTTTTACTAAAGGACCCAAAAAGGAATTGCTTGCACCTCTTGTGGAATTAGATTCTCTTTCTTCTTAGCTTTTACTGTAGCCACAATTCTTCATTTACGAACTTGTCAAAGTCCTAAAACAAATGCTTTATAGTTATATCTTATTTTTGTTTGTCTGTGTGTTGTTGGTTTTGTAGTTAGTCCTACCCGAGAAAGAGACAAGATTGGCCCGGATCAAGTTCTGCAATTCCACTATTACTTTCCTTTGATTTTAAAGCAAATACCACATATACCATCTACGTGTCTGGAGGGAGTGAGAAGGTGGAAGAAGCTGTGCTTAACTCCAGTAAAGCCTGGATGTTGGCTCTGTGCTATCGGACCATTAAATTGCTCCACGTCGCTTTCATTCTTGGAGGATAGAAAATAATGCATATGCTTAAAGTGCTGTTAGATCAGTTTATTTGGTTACATTTAGAAATCACTTCCTATGAAATAGAGCCTATGAAAATAATTAGAAATGCCAAGATGATTTATACACACACATGTCCATTATAGTGTAGTTTATAACAGTAAAAGTGTGAACAGGACCAGTTGTAAGGAAAATAATCAACATAGCATGGCGTGTCCGTATTATGAAATGTTATATACTGGCAAGCAAACTTTCTCATATTATAAACATTTAAAAAGTAGAATTTTTAAAAAATGATGTAATGATCCAAACTTATAAGAGAAAACCATAAATTATCTGTCATCTATCTACCTATGTATCTATTTACAAAGAGAAAGTCTAGGGAGAAAACTACTGTAACATGTTGAAATAAATCTGGGAAGTAAGACTATGAGTTATTTTTAGCTTTCTTTTAAGAAATATTTTCATCAATTTTTGAAACTGCTGCAACCGTTGCTTTCATAATAGAACATTTAAAATCTCATATTTAAGTGTAATTAATTGTCAGAAAAAAAATGCTCCTGACATATTGCAAACTAGAACAACGGTTACACATCTACTGAGCCATTTCTCATAATCATAAAACTGAAATCCCCCTGTATGAGTCTGCTCAGGCCGCCAGAGTGAAATCCGTGGCCTGGGCGGCCTCACCAATGGGATTCATTTTCTCACGGTTTTGGAGGCTGGAGGTCCAAGATCATGATGCCAGCATGGTCAGGGGCTGGAGAGAACCCATTTCCAGGCTGTGGACAGCCACCTTCTTTGCTGTCCTTGAATGGCAGAGAATGAGTCTCTCTGATGTATCTCCTTTAAGGTCACAAATCCCACCCTGGAGGCCCCACCTCAGGACCTCATCTAAACTACCCTATCGCCCTCAGGCTCCTTTTCCAAATACCACCCCATTGTTGGGTAGGGCTTCAACATAGAGATGTGAGGGAGGCAGCATTCCATCCGTAGCACCATTGATAAGTCCCATTACCACAGGCTGGTGACACAGAGCACCACTCGTACAGCAAGATTCTGCACAAACGTTCAGAGAGGTACTGGAAGAAACCAGGGCACGGAAATGCACGTGCCACGTATTTTTTGTGAGAAAAGGGAAGTTACAAAATGTCGTTCCGTCATCACGTAGTACCTGACTGGCCTCTTCTGTAAGTGGCCGGCTTGTTTTCAGACTTTGTTTTCAGGCTTGTTCTTATGCTGTTGGGCGTGGAGAGTGTGAGAACTTCAAGCGCAGCCCCAGGGGCAGGTGGGAGTTCCCAGGAGTGGTTCTGTTGTCACGGACAGGAGGGTGCCAGCCTGAGAGGAAGAAAGGCCCAGCTGCATCAGATGTGCTCCCATCACTCCGGAAGCCTCCAGCTTCTGATGCAGAAATCAGACTAGTATAACCTAAAAGTTAGGCACCAAGGAAAACTCAGCAGAAGCAGATGGGGTCTGGTAAAGACACTGCAATACCACAAACAGCCTCTAAGATGTAAACGACCCTGAAAGAAAACCCCAGGCCCTGGCTGAGCACTTTGTACCCACGTTTTAGGGCCACATCAGAGGCGCTGTGCTGAGGAAACTGTGTATTTCTCACTCCGATGATAGGATGAATTGTGTTTTCTAACTATGATATGGTAATTGTAGACATAATGGCTGTTTCCTGGTGGTGTACTATACTTAATGTGCTGCTGGATAAAGCAATCCCTGCATTAAAAGGAATTATTATATTTGTCATAAATTCCTTTGAGAATAATTCTGCATTCAGCTCCAGGCTGGCAGGAGGGTGTCTTTGATGAGAAACATGAAGGATTACACGAAGGTGGAAGGTCAGGGGGCCGCACCTGACAGGTGTGCTCCTGGTCCCAGGCCAGGTAACTTACTAAGACTAACCTGGGGCACATTTACATTTGAAAATCAAGCCTGACATCCAGAGAAATCAAAGTGCCTGACACAGCTGACGGCTTTATATTTGGAAACGAAGTGAAAACGCAGGCTCTGGGCTCCAAGGACAAACTCCAGTGAGTTGAGTTGGGCCGAGCCCAGCCTGGTTATGGAAGGAGGGTGCAGAACCGCCAGCTCTAATCTGCACTGTGCGGTTCAGACGAGCGCTTTGCGGGCTTTCTCGCCTTCCATTTTTCTTACAAGGCTTCGCTGCAACAGGCCGGGACCGCTAGACTCAGGATGAAAAACACTCCGCCTAGGTACTTCCTGGACTTCTCTGCGTCAAGATGTTCACTGTGGGGACAGAGCAAGCGAAGAGTGATATTTAGAGGGAGGAGAGAGAAATGAGAGGGAGGGAGGGATAAAGAGGAAGAGAGATCAGAGAAGGAGAAGGGGAGAGAAAGGGATTTTTATTTACTGGGCAGTATCTGTACAATAGAAATACAAACTGCAGAAGATAAAAATTGTGGGGAATAGAAAGGATTCCACCCTTTTTTTTCTGTTTTTCTTTAGAGCTGAGATCTGTCTACAGCTCTTCACACAGCAGTTGGGTTGTTCTTCATATTTCATTTTTACAGTCACTTGGTTGTGGCGGAGGAGGTAGCTGGCCCCGTCTCAGGCACACGGTGACCTCAGCTCACCTGGGGACAAATGAGTACTTTCTTTCCAGGAAGCCCAGCCCCTCCTGACTCCCGGGTGCTGCCTGCCTGGAGGAGGCTTCCAGATCCAGTTTCATCGTCTCTCTGCTGCTTCCTTGAGGTCTTGAGCCTCTCAGACACCTGTGGGGCGAGGGGTGGAGTCCCTCCTAGAACCACCTTGTTCATCTCCTCCAAAACCAGTGGCAGTGGGCTTTTCAGTCTTTGAGCTGATGTTGTTGTTGTTGGTTTTGGTTTTTACTTTTAAATTCTCTTCTACAATCATTTCTACAGAAATTAGACTATATTTATGGACCTTTCTGGCTGACATGTGGGAGCGCTTTCCTAGATCAAACATTTCATGTGTAAAGAAGTGATGGCTATGATGTTCGTAGTTCTGTTAACAGAGTTACATTTTTTAGGATTGTAAATCCATCATCCCATAAGACCAGCTCCTCCGACTCTGATGGAGGGTACAAGGACTTCTGTGGTTGAGGGAGTGGGAGCTTCTCCACACCTTGTTGGAGGTACCTTCCATGGGCACCTTCCCCTGAGAGCCTCCCCCTGGGCACCTCCCTTGGCATCTCCCCTGGGCACCTCCCACTGGACACGTTGTAGATGCTGGCCTGGCCCCCACTGACCCCGTGGAACCAGACTAGGTAGCATGGATCCGCTATTATTAAAATTACTCAAAAATATGAGTTGAATGAACAAACTGCCTGTCCCTTCCAGTTCTCCCAGGCATCCAACTGAGAGGCTCAGATGAGGACAAAGCTGGGCTCTGGGCCTCTCAGCCATCAGCCAGCTGGGGCGGACCCTCTTTCCCCACCACCCCCAGGCCTCCGAGAGGCAGAAGGAAAATGCCGTCTTCTCCAGTGAAGCTCCAGAGACAGCCTGATGGGCCAGTGGAACCTGATTCTCCCGGGACGTGCTAATACTCCCTGCGGGAGATGGAGGCCGCTCGGCAAACCTATAGCTCTCTACAGACGACAGTGGAGGAGTTAGAAAGTCCCTCTCCAGATGAGGTTGACTCTACAAGAACACACCGAACACACGGGACTCCTGACGTGGGGGGTGCTTGTGTTTCAGGGAGTTCACGCCACCTGAGCTTTCTGTGGCTTGGAAGAGCCAGCCCTGTCTGCTCACGTGCGGTCCCTAAGGCATCATTTGAGGATTTGTAACTTTTTTTTTTGAGACGGAGTCTCGCTCTGTGACCCAGGCTAGAGGGCAGCTGCACAATCTCAGCTCACTGCAACCTCCGCCTGTGGCGTTCCAGCAATTCTCTTGGCTCACCCTCCCTAGTAGCTGGGATTACAGGCACACGCCACCACACCTGGGTACTTTTTGTATTTTTAGCAGAGACAGGGTTTCACCATGTTGGCCAGACTGGTCTTGAACTCCTGACCTCATGATCTGTCCGTCTCCCACTCCCAAAGTGCTGGAATTACAGGCGTGAGTCATCGCACCCGGCCGGGATTTGTAACTTCTGAGTTGGGCAGGTGGCACTTTCTGAATAAGCCCGAGGCTGTGCCCAGCGGGGATGCCTTCCTGGAGCGCGACTATCATGCCTGGGGACACACCCTCCGAACGCAAGGGCGCCCCAGGAAAAGACCACCCTGGGGGATGGTGCCGGGACAACAGCATCTGTTCCCAGGAGGGCAGGTGTTTCTCTGTATCCTGGTATTAGAGGGAAGCTCAACTTTGTGGTCTGTCTGGTTAAACATCTTCTTTAAGTCTCATTACATGGCAGAGTAACATGCTTTTCATTTCTCAGATGTGATTAAACTCACATTCATTCCTGATTGAGGTTTGGAATCTTTTATTTAGGCAAAAAAAAATCGACTTCAGAAGGGAGCAGTCTTGGGCTTCGACACTCCGTGAGACCATTAAATTTAATCCTGCCTTCACACTCACTCCAGGGGTGATTTCAATTAAATTTGTTCAAAATTTATCAGTTTCCTGCATGTTGGCATAAATGATTCAGGACCACTTACATATTCACTGAGTAGGATGTATTGAAGGGTACACATTATTGTTATAACTTTTCACAGTTTCTTCATAAATTCACCTAATAAGAGTTTCTATTCTTTAAAGCCCTTATCTTCCACAATAAATGGTCTTGTTGTTCTTGGAGCAGCAGAATCTAATTACCTATGCAGATTTTTGGAGCACTCTGGAGTTACAAAAGCTGCCCTTTTCTCTAGCAGTGGCTCTTGCTACACTGTCTTACAGTACATAAAATATGGCTTTTATTCTTCTAAAAACGCAGCAGGAATTAAGTCTCCAGACACTGAGAATCCTGGGGGAAGAATGAGAAGGAGTGTGGTGAGTTTTAGGGGACAGGCTCAGATATCAGAAACTGAAGACATTTATTAGAGAGCAGCACCTAGGGTGCTGGGGTTGGTTGACTTTATAGAACAGTGAGGAAATAGATCTAGGCTGTGAAGATCAACAATTTGGAGTGCGTCATTCCCTTGAGATGGCACCAGATATGTGGGTGGGCCCTTAGGCTACAGTAAAACTACACACTTATCAGTCTCAAATAATCCACTGGGCACTTTTATGTCCTCAAGAATTTATCTACAAAACCCCATCAGGCAAGGATGCATGAACATGAATTCTCTGTTTGTATATTGGCTACACAGGAATCATCTTTATTTCCTTTTTCCCTTGCAGAATTGCATTCGTGAGAGAACTTTATGCATCCTAGATGTTCTCTACTTACTTAATAAGCAAAGGACAAGGTTGACATGAAAACGAAAGTATTGCTACCATAACAGACAAAAAGACCTCCTCATCCAAACTCCTGTTTAGCCAGATACTAGATTTCACAAGGAGGAAGTAAATTGACCCCGAGTTAATAATTAGAACTTTTAATAGGCACGAGATGACTTTTATGAGCTCTTTCTCTTTCAGGACTTAACGCCTTATGAAGTCTTCAAATTGAAACATTTCCATGAAGAGTGTCCATCTTTGCCTAGATGGAAATTAAAAGGAGAGAGTGGCTGGTGGAAAACCATAATTGGCTCTTTTAAGTCTTACTCTTTATTTCGTAGACATAGGTAGAATCGTACTATCTCTATTTCACCTGAACTGTTGACTTCTGAGAAACAAGACTGGAAAAACATGTTTTCCTGAATTCTAGACTCAAGCTCTCAGCATCTTCACAGTGAGAGCCATCCCGACACCTCAAAACTGAAGCTGCTTACTGACTTGAATGAACGATGTGCTTCTTCCTGTGAGACAAGGATTCTACAACTCACTCCATCTGACTGCCAGTTTCTCAAGGAAAATACATCTCAATTCTACATTTTGCTCTCTGAGCCAGGGACCCCATGAAGGCTTCCCCAGATACATAGTTGTAGGCAATTCTGAGGACTTTCCCCAGGAAACATGGACCTTTTCGGTTTCTGAGATCATGTCATCCATGAAAAGTTCAATGCTGTGACTCTCTGCCCCACCAGTGGAGAGTCCTAAACGTGGGATATCACAGCCTTTAAGTCATGATGTGGGGCGGGTTTCTCTCCAGTCACCTAACCCTCCCTTGCCATGACTCCTCAGCGAGGCACCACTGGAATGGATTGAAATCCTTTGGTAGCTCGCAGGACTCCCCACATGTCACAGAAGTTCTGTATTCGCAGTGTTTGCCACGAAAATGCCAGTAATGACTCTAGTCATTGTGCCAATGAAGAATTCAAATATCTGGTAGAAGAGAGAACCACCACCACCATCACCAACAGCAGCAGTGGCAACAACAATAAAGAAGAAATATTTTAAAAATCCAGACCAAAAAGGTCACCCCAACTGCAAAAGTGCAAAACAAGACTGTAAGACCCATGGCTGACTTCTCAACAATGGAAGCCAAAATATGACATATGACATATTGAAAATGCTGAAGGTAAAACAGTTTCCAAACTAGAATTCTGTGTCATGGGACATAACTTTTAAAAGTCAAGTTAGGAAACTAGATGTCAGTGAAAATAGCAAACTAAGGACCTCTGAAAATTTTCTCACACATAACGCTAAGCAGAACAGTGTGAAATTTGTCAGAACCAACTTTTTCAAAGCTCTGAAAATTAGCTAAAGCTTCAAAGCAATCCAAAGAGTGTTTATTTAAGAAAAAAACCAATGAATCTCAGTAAGCAGGATCTTTATGACATTCTACTTTTTCCTATTCACATTTTCTCCTACCCAGCTCTAGGTAGGTTTAAAAACCCATAGCCTGCAATCACAGTGGAATCTTAAAAGCCACTGTGGAGGAAATAATTGGGCTGGAGACCCTTCAAAGCAAAGAATTGGCATAACTTGACCTGTCCGGTAGATCCCGAGAAGACTCACTCATGAGGCTGTGTTTACTTTTGACATCCCATGAAGCTCACTCAGAAGAACAGCCTTTCCTACAGTGATGTATGTCAAAAACAATTACAATCAATTGTTGAACATTGAGGTTGCTTGAGGCAGCAGATAACAGTGGGGGCAACAGTTAGGCTATGAATAAGCTAATCAAACAACTAAAAAGGAACAGCTAGAAAGTGCAGTATCAATGCAGCTTCAGAAACTGCACAGTATTCCTGGGAATCTAGAAGGACATGTGAATATGTAGGGTTGTGTTGATGCTTACGAAAGAACAGAGAAGGCATTAAGCTCTCACCTCTAGCTAATTTTGAGGCTGTGTACAAGCAGGAAGTAAAGAAAAAGGCAGAGTGTTTCCTGGCTCACTAGGTATTAAAGGTATTCCCAGTCTGCATACAAAGTCCTTCAACAGAGACTGGTAGACTTATTGGTTCTAGGCATCTAAGAAAATACCTGTCTTCTCATTAGCTGACCATCAAACTATGTAGACACTTCAGTGGCCACACATAATGAAGAGAGACTTACAGAATTAATTAGTAAATAAGCAAGCTAAAACAAGACAACAAAGAACGTCAACATAAAACCCTGCAAGTGAGGAGAACTTAATCACCAGAGATGCCACATTACATATTAGAAATGTTCAATTTTTAGCAACAATAAATATGAGACATATAAATAAATAAGGAGGTATGGGCCAAACATGGGAGAGCAGTGAGAGCAAGTGCAGTAAATAGAAATTGTCCTTGAAGAATTCAGATGTTTGAAATAACAGCCAAAGCATTTTAAAAAGTTGTTTTAAATATGTCCAAAGATTTAAAGGGAGCCATGTGTAAATAACTAAATGGAAGTACGAAGATCATATCTCACCAAACAGAGAGTTTATAAAAATACAAGATTCAAAAAAAATTTTTTTTAGAAGTTTTTGAGTCAAATAGTACAATAAATGAAATGAAGATTTTACTGTAGTGGCTCAACATTGGATTTGAGCAGGAATCCACAAATTTGAAAAAAGGTCAATTGGAATAGTCTAGTGAGAAACAGAGAGAAAAAAATGTGAAGATAAATGAGCAGAGCCCAGAGACCTGTGGTACACCATCAAGCACACTAATATATGCATAATGGATTTTTAGAAGGAGAGGAGATAAAGAAAGGAGAAAAAAGAGGTTATTTTAGAAAGTAATGGTCAAAAACTTCCAAAATTTAATGAAAAATGTTAATCTAAATGTCTAAAAATATTAAATGACTTCCATGTAGAATAAACTCAGAGAGTCAACCAAGACATATTATAATTAAGTTGTTGATAGACAAAGGCAGAGTTGCTGCTTTCAGTGGCAACAGAGAAGCAACTAATCATGCATAAGTTATGATCAACAAGATTAACAGCTAATTTCTTTTTAGAGACCATGGAGGCTAGAAGACAGTGGGATGACACAGTCAAAACATTATCAACCCAAGAATTCTGTACCCTGAAGTACTCTCCTTTATAAATGAAGATGTTACAGTATTCCCAAATAAATAAAAACTTTAAAAAGAACTGTTACTGTCAAATTTGATCTATAATAAATAACTAAAGGGAGATGTTTAAGATTAAATGAAGAGATGTTAGAAAGTGAACTCAAATCCATGAGTAAAGAAATTGAAGATACATTCAGCATGTATATATATATATACTGAATGTGTATATATACATATATATTCAGATATATATATTATATATATATCTGAATGTTTATGTCCTTTCAAAATTCATATATTGAAAGGTATTAGGTCATGATGTTGGAGCCCTCATAAATGAGGTTAATGCTCTTATCAGGGAAAGCCCAGAGAGCTCCCTTTTTCTGTATCTGTCATGTGAATATACAGATAGAAGCTGTCTGTCTGCAACATAGAAAAGGGCCCTCACCAGAACATGACCCTGCTGGCACCCTGATCTCACATTTTCAGCCTCCAGGACTAGGAAATCAAATTTCTGTCTGTTGTTTTACAAGCCACCCAGTCCATGGTATCTCATTATAGAAGCCTGAACTGTGTAAGACATTTTATAACTCCCTTTTTCTCTTATTTCATTAAAAACCTATATAGTGCAAAAATTACAAATATGTGTTGCTGGATTTACAATGTTTAAGGCCTTAATTTATTACATATAATTGATTATGTGTAAAGATGTAATTTATAACAACACAAAGGAGGAGGGGGAGTGGAATGCAGCTATATAGGAGCAAAGTTTTCTTATACTATAGTGGTTAAATTAATATTAAACTAAATTGTTATAAATGAAGGTGTTAATTATAATCCTCAGGTGAGTCACAAAAGAAAAGAACTCCAAAGATATTACAAGGATATTAAAATACCTACTTAACACAAGAGAAGGCAATTAAGGAGGAATAGAGCAATTAAAAGATACAAGAAATATAGAAAATAATAGCAAAGTGACAGGTGAAAATCCTGCCTTATTAATAATTACATTAATAATCAATTGATTAACCCCTTTACTTAAGGGCAGAGATTGGAAGAATAAGTTAAAAAAACAGATGACTTTCCAATGCTTTTATTTACCTAGGACTCAGTATATAGATGACAAAGTGAGAAACTTTGAAGGAGAAATTTAAAACTGTGAAATTACATTTGAATAATTTTTTTTTTTTTTTGAGACAGAGTTTCACTGTTGTTGCACAGGCTAGAGTGCAGTGACACAATCTCGGCTTATTGCAACGTCTGCCTCCCAAGTTCGAGCTACTCTCCTGCCTCAGCCTCCTGAGTAGCTGAAATTGCAGGTGTTCACCACCATGCTCAGCTAATTTTCTATAGCTTTAGTAGAGATGGGGTTTCATCATGTTGACCAGGCTGCTCTCAACTCCTGACCTCAGGTGATCTGCCTGCCTCAGCCTCCCAAAGTGCTGGGATTGCAGGCATGAGCCACCGCACTTGACCATATTTGGATAATTTAACACACTTCGCAAAAGTTAATAGAGCAGGTATAAGCCAGTGCAGATGAAGAAGATTTGAATACAATGATTAACAAGTATGTCCCAATTAACATACACAGAACACCACAGTTAATAACTACAGAATACACATTCTTTTGAGGGATAATACAGCACTTAAAAAATTGGCAATGTTCTAGGCCCTAAAACAAGATTAAACAAATTTCACAGGCCTGAAATCATTCACAGTATAAATTCTGATGTCAGTGGAAGCAAGCCAAAACTCAAAATAAGAAAAACAAACTAGAAAAAAAAATATATATATATGTATATTTTAATCTTGCTGGAAATTTTATTACTTTCTTTTGTCTGTAAGGGTTAATAAATTTATAAAATGTCTGCATATTTGCATTTGGGGGAACAGTAGTTGCTTTTTTGTTTGTTTTTATTATACTTTAAGTTCCAGGGTACATGTGCGCAACATGGAGGTTTGTTACATCTGTGTACATGTGCCATGTTGGTGTGCTGCACCCGTTAACTCATCATTTACATTAGGTATATCTCCTAATGCTATCCCTCCCCACTCCTCCCACCCCACGGCAGGCCCCGGTGTGTGATGTTCCCCAACCTGTGTCCAAGTGATCTCATTGCTCAGTTCCCACCTATGAGTGAGAACATGTGGTGTTTGGTTTTCTGCCCTTGTGATAGTTTGCTGAGAATGATGGTTTCCAGCTTCATCCATGTCCTTACAAAGGACGTGAACTCATCCTATTTTATGACTGTATAGTATTCCATGGGGTATATGTGCCACGTTTTCTTAATCCAGTCTATCATTGATGGACATTTGGGTTGGTTCCAAGTCTTTGCTATTGTGAATAGTGCCACAATAAACATACGTGTGCATGTGTCTTTATAGCAGCATGATCGATAATCCTTTGGGTATATACCCAGTAATGGGATCGCTGGGTCAAATGGTGGAAAATGCCTATATATTTCAAAATAAAGGAAGGTATCTCTACATAAATGATGTGTCAAGGAATTAATCATAACATCAATTTTAAAATATTTTGAAATAAAATAAAAACGTATATGAAAACATGAATAATGTATCTAACGTTTTGTCTTGAGAAAAGTTATGGCATTAAATGTATTTTTCATAATTTATGTATTGAGACATTTAAAACATTAAGGCACAACTAAAAAATGGCTCATAATAAAAGTATGAGCTAAAAGCAAAATGCAAACCAATAACATAATAAAAATAATTAGTTTGAATAAACTAATAAAATTAATAGCTTGGCAAGACAGATCATAAGGGGGAGAGGATGCAGAGAGAGAGAGAGAGAGAAAGAGAAGGCCGTAAAACCAATATCTGTGAAAAATGTGATATCACTATAGACCCTACAGGCATTGAAATTGTGGACAAGGTATGACAATGAATTTGAAAACTTAAATGAAATTGCTAAATGACTAGAAAAACACAACTTTCTGAAAGTGACACAAGAAAAAATAGAACACTGTAACATCCCTGAATGTATTATGAAATTAAATACATAAGTAAAAATTTTCCAATGAAGAACTCTCTAGACCCTGATAGTTTTCTGAGTAAATCCATCAAAATATATGAAAAATAAGAAAATGCCACAATAAAGTTTAGTTTGTTTCAAGGAGAGCAGATTGAATTTCACATTTGAAAGTCGTCTAATACATAATACTGCTTCCACAAAGTAAAAAAGATAATTTTTTAAACATCTTACATGTTGTAAATATAGCACGTGAAAAGTTTGGAGTCTCTTTGCTGTAAATTCTACAAATTCCAGCAATTAAGATATAGAAGGAAACTTAAAAAGAAATCTGACAAATAGTGTTTTTAAAACAACCTACAGGTAACATCATATGTAAAGATGAAATATTGAAATCTTTCCTCTGACATGAGAAATGAGAATACAAATACATGCACATGTGCACACTCAGCAAAATAAAATATAGAGAATCAAAAAGAAGAGACAAAATTGTTCCTGTAAATGACATGATCATATATATAAATAATCCAAAATGACTTTTAAAATTAAAAAGTAGACTGAGGCCGGGAGTGGTGGCTCACGCTTGTAAACCCAGCACTACGGGAGGCTGAGATGGGTGCATTGTTTGAGGTCAGGAGCTCAAGACCAGCCTGGCCAACACAGCTAAACCCCATCTCTGCTAAAAATACAAAAAGTAGTGGGGCGTGATGGTGGGCACCTGTAGTTCCAGCTACTCAAGAGACTGAGGCAGAAGAATTGCTTGAACCTGGGAGGCGAAGGTTGCAGTGAACTGAGATCGCACCACTGCACTCCAGCCTGGGTGACAGTGCGAGGCTCCGTCTCAGAAAAAGTTTAAAGAAAGGGGATTGAGAAAATCACTATGTACAAAATCGTCATACAAAGACCAATTATATTCCTACATATTAGCGACTGGCAACAACTAGAATACACACACCTCACATATATTTATAGGTGTATGTGGATACTAAGAAAGTAGAAAAGCAAGCAATAGAATGGGATGTCATGTTTGTGATACATTTTTTTGAACAGAGGCCTACTATCAAGGATATAACTGAAATTGTTAAAAATAATTAAAACATTGAACTTGTGCTCAGCCCACCAGGAAACAGATTCTGGCTGGCCATGGGTCTTGGGCTGACTGTCCCCCTCTCTTGAGTGGAGCTCCTCTTAGCAGGGGGGGCAGGGAACTTGCAAGAGAGAGGCAGGAACACCTGTGGTGGGCATGGGAATATCTGCCAGGGCAGAGGTCAGGGACATCTAGTGAGGAGGCAGGGACATCTGTATAGGGACAGGGACTCCTATGGTGGAGGCAGGGACATTTGTAAAAGAGGGGGACAAGGAAACCTTCTGGGGAGACAGAGATACTTGCAGGTGGCACAGGGACACCTGCGGGGGGCGGGGGGCAGGGACACCTGTGGAGGCGAAAAGACACCTGTGGAGTGGGAGGAGGACAGCACATTCAAGGCCTGGCAGACATTGCAGGTTGAGGCTGTTCAGGTGAGAGTGGGCGTGACTAGCCTGGCAGGCTTGTTTGCTGTGGCAGGCATTGCTAAGTGAGCACGTTGGGATGCTGAGGCAGATATGACTAGTGGAGCATGTGACTGCCCAGGCTGGGCACCTCAGGGCACTCTGGCATGTCACCCTGGCATGTCATCCCTGGGCCAACTTTGCAGGGAACAGGAAATATTGATGGAGTAGGAATATGGTGTCCCAGTGCTCTCACCAAAATGATTGCTGGTTCAAGTTAGGCTGCCTATCTGCTCTGGGATGACTGATGCAATGATTGGAAACATGAATTATAGGATGTTTTCCTGCATTTGGGCCTAGTACCCTAGTGAGAGTGTGCAAACAGCACGTGGATGAGTCTTGTCCTGAGCATGTAGAGTCAAGGGTGGGTGTGCAGGCCACGTGGGTCACCTGGTGTTGGCTCTGCCTGTGTCTCCGTGCAGAATCAGGAGCTGTTCTTCCATGGACACAGAGCAGAGGCTATTTCTGCTCTGTTCTAGAAACAAGTTCATTGCACAGGACCCTGCTGAGCCTCCAGCAGGCTCCAAGGGGCCCGAGGGCAGCCAGAGGGCCCCTGTCATTCCGAGGACCCGAGGGAGCTTTTCTGGGACTCCCTGTGCCTCTGACACACCCTGACCCTGGAGACGACTCTGAAAACCTAGGGACACTGAGACCCTAAAGACCCCTGAGATTCTGAGACCCAAAGACTCCAAAACCTGGGGCCCTTGGAACCCCAGAGACCCCTGAGACTGCAAGCAGACAAGACAGTACTCCTTTGTACTCAAGGCTTCTGCTCTCACGGATCCCTCTCTCCAGAAAACAAATAAAATACAAATAAAATTGTATTTTTCAGCTGCTTTGGTATAAAGACAAATATATTACTATTACATATTAAAATACTTTCTTTGACTTAGAAGTTCATTCTCTTCCTCTGATTGTAAAAGAAATGCAAACATTTCCTTGTGCTCCTGAAAGTAGTCTTAGCCAGGTGCTGTGCCTGCTGAGCTCAATGGGGAGTCGGTGCCACCTGGAAGTCTCTGGCACCTTTTTGCCTTTTCCTTGCCACAATTCTTACCTAGGCAATGGCAGAAAGTTGTTTCTGCAGAGCCGCCTCTACCCGCTGCACCCAGAGGTGTCTCCAGCTCAGCCCTGGCTCGGCAGTTGCACCTGCAGTGGCCAGTGTAGCCATGGAACAAACAGCGCTGGGTTTGGATCTGCCAGCCAGGCCCAGCTGAGTGGCTGGACGACTCCTGATCATCCGCACCACCCCCACAGGAGCTGCATCATCTGATTCCACATCCTCCATAGCAATTGTTTCAGCTTTGATCTCAGTATTCACTGTCCCATGAGGCATCTCTTACTTTCGCGAATGACTTTATTAGAAAAGTCTTCCTTACAAGAGATCAGATTTGCCTTTTTGTGGCAGCTGTTGGGCCTATTTCTTATTTCTGGAACTACTCAGAATGTGCCTATTCTTTTTCCTTCTCTATCAAAACTATCCAAATGTGCAAACAGTCTAAAGACCTTGTGATATTTGTATTTAAGGTGAGCAGGGGATGGAGGACAGAAAATTGAGACAAGCAGACAGGGCAGTACTCCTTTGTACTCAAGGCTTCTGCTCTCATGGATCCCTCCCTCCAGAAAACAAATAAAATACAAATAAAATTGCATTTTTAGCTGCTTTGGTATAAAGTCAAATATATTAATACTACATATTAAAACATTTTCGTTGACTTAGAAGATTGTAAAAGAAATGCAGCCACGTGTGTCATGTTTTCACGAATTTCAGTGCTTTCCAGGTGATGTTTCTGCTTTGTTCTCAGTGACCAGCAGATGGTACAGCATTTTCTAAACTCATCCTTCGCATTTCTTTCAGCCGGTGATGTTGGGTTCCGATGGAGCGTCCACAGCATTTCCAGGCAACTTGCTCTATGAACAATCAGGGGACATGGCAGCCACGCCATTACTTTAGAATTCACCATTAAAGTTTCATAGGCGTGTCATGAATTATTGAGGAATTAATGTTGAGGTCCAGCTGCGTGTGCCCCAGTTCCTTGCAGAAGTGCCAGTGCAGCTCCCTGGCAGCCCGAGCTGTGGAGCATGAAGTTGCTCAATTGCCTCTCACAGCTTCTGTCTCTGATGCAGAAAAAGAAAACAAACCTAAACTCCTTATGTTGAAAGCAAAGGCAGCCATAAACAGTCAATGCTCTGGCTAGGCGATAAGTAGGAGGCCAGAGGAAAATTTCTACCAATAAGCTTTCACTTCCACAACTGTCAGGGGAAATGGTTCTTTAAAACCATTTGGTGGATTCTGTTTAAAAACAAATGTTCTCATTAGCCCCAAGTCTTCTTCATGGAACACACAGGGAGTTGGCTGACAACAGCATTCAAACGCCCATTGTAATTGCCGATTCCCTTCCACACTTCAAAATAAAAGAAACATTTTGCATCTCTAAATATAAACTTTTCTTCTGAAGTCATCTAGAACGCCTCATGTTTCTCATTGAATTGCGCTCAAAGCATTTTCCAACATTCTAAGCCATAAGACACAAGGAGAAAGATTATATTTTTGTTTTAGTTCTGAAGATCGTTCCTCAATGAAATTTAATTCTATTTAAAATTTACTCATTATTAGATGAAGTTAAAGTGTGAGGGCATTACACAGAAATCAAGAATGAGGTAGGATGTTACCTTTAGGATGGCGGACGTGGTCTCAGAATGCCAGGCTCACTCACCGTGGACTTTATCTTTAGGATACTAGATGGGGTCTCAGAATGTCAGGTGCACTCACCATGGACTTTATCTTTCGGGTGGTAGACGAGGTCTCAGAATACCAGACACACTTACCGTGGATTTTATCTTTAGGATGGTAGACGTGGTCTCAGAATCCCAGGAGCACTCACTGTCAACTATATCTTTAGGGTGGTGGACATGGTCTGAGAATGTCAGGCTCACTCACTGTGGATGGCCACTACTTGTTCTTCTCTTGAATTTTGCTTTTGTGCCCTTAGGAATGGGGGGCTTGAGGCCTTGCAGATTCGCAGGAAAGGTCGTCATGAAGAGAGTAGCAGTTCACTACCTGCTGTCTTTGTCTGTATGTTCCATACCTTCTCCATCTAACACAAATTGGCAGATTCCAATGATAAGAAAGCAAGAAAAGTGTATATCATTACTTCAGATAGTAGGCAACTTGATTTTAAAATAAGTGAATTGAGACTGGGCACAGTAGCTCACCTGAGGTCAAGAGTTCAAGACTAGCCTGGCCAACGTTCTGAAATCCTGTCTGTACTAAAAATACAAAATAATAATAATAATAATAATAATAATAATAAAAGTAGCCTGCTGTGGTGTCACATGCCTGTAATCTCAGCTACTTGGGAGGCTGAGGTGGGAGAATCACTTGAACCCAGGAGGCGGAGGTTGTAGTGAATTGAGACTATACCACTGCACTCCAGCCTGGATGACAGAGTGAGACACCATCTCAAATAAATAAATAAATAAATAAATAAATAAATAAATAAAATAAGTGGGTTGAGCTGCAACAGAATTCAAAAATAAGTGCCCTGATAAACATCTACAATTTTTAAAGATGAATTAAATTATATTAGTATTTAATATCTTCATTCAAGTTGAAAAAATGCAAAACTTCTTTCTGAAGCTAATTCATTTTGTTTAACTAAAACAAAAAAAGGTCAAAAATGTTAAGCTCGTCATTCAATTGTTTGTATATATTTTTGAGATGACCACACCATAGTTGAGACCCACCTCCAGGCTGTCTCCCACCTGATAAAAATTCCCAGTCTATCTAATCAACTATAAATTGGTCATTGGCTGGTTTGCATACAGAAATGGCTACTTATCCAAGAAGATGATAGCCAGAAAAACAGGAGGGATTATCACCTCCGTGGGCCCCACACCTGAGACGGGTCGAGGAGGCACTCGCCTGTGCAATACCCACTTGTAAAACCACCCAAATAAGCTGAACAAAGAGACATGTCCACGAAGCTGGCTTAGTCTGCCAGTTGTGCATAACCAGAGGCACCAGCCTCTGGGAGAGGCAGATGCTTCAAACCAAAGAATTTATCAGAAGCCAATGCCAAGATAAGCATGCAATGTCTAGACCACAAGGAGAGCTCTGGGCCCTTGTGGGGCCGAATGGCATGGCCTGGTGTGGTGGAGGCCAGAGTCAGGATCCGGGCTGGAAGGAAGAGACTGCAGGGACCATGCTGCTGCTGGACACAGGGAGATCAGGCAGGAACAGGTTCTAGGCCTTCCCTGCAAAGACAGAGCCTTTCTCTTCTTCAGGGTCCTGTTGAGTGAGGGCACTTTGTTCTCTCCCTAGGACCAGCTCACAGTCCTTGAAGGAGCAGCTGTCTTGGTGAGGTGGTGGGTTCTGGAATGGCTGGGCAGGGCCCTTTAGAGGAAGACGCACGTCTTCCTCCACCTCCATCTGCGTGTGAGTGGGTTGGCGGCACTGGGCAGAAGGAACATCTTGATAAACAAGGAGAGGCCAGAGGATGGCTGAGCATTCTGTTCGGAAAAAGAGCCTTCTCCCCAGAGCCCGGCTGACAGAGGGTGATGGTGAGGCCACCAGGCCGGCGGGGACCCTAATTACCTGGAGATGGTGGGTGGTGATATGATGAGGGGTCTGAGAGGTCAACCCTTCACAAATGCCTGGACCCCTATAATTCCGTTTAAAGGTGAAATAACATGTCACGTTCCATGGATCTTCTCATTTGCCACACTCAGCTTCTCAGCCACACTTTACAGAGCTGACTTTTGTGTTGATGGTACTCGTGTGTGTGTGTGCACTGACTGCCTGCACATGGGGATGTGTGTAGGTGTGGGTGTGTACACACAAGTACCTCTGTGAGTGTGCACCTGCATACATGCGTATATCTCTGTTGTGTGATAATATGTGCACATGTGTCTGGGTATGCACCTATGTTTGTGTGTGCATGTGTGCTCATTTGCATGTGCACATGTGCATGCTTTGTGTGCCTGTGTTTGGACTCATGCAATGCTTTTGAGTATATGTGTCAGTGCCTGACTGTGCATTCAAATGCATCCATGCACGCCTGAGTGGAGAACATGCCTGTGCACATGTTAGTGCCTGTGTGCACGCATGTGGTCACATGCATACTTGCACTTGCATACATGTGTGCTCATGAATGTATGCAAGCACCTGCATGAGTGTGTGCACACATGCATGCTTGTGCCTGTGTTTCTAGGCATGTGTGTACCTGTCTCTGGTGCTATGGGAGAGGCAGTTTGCATGGAGCCCAGGATGCTTACCCTCAGGTACAGCTGGATGTGGAGCTGGTCTTCCAGGCTCCAGCCCTGTGACCCTGGCCAGTCGCTTGACCCCTCTGAACACCCATTTCCTCATCTTTAAGCTGAAGGTGCTTATGACTGAAACTTCTTCTTAGGGTCCTGGTGAGAATTGAGGACTTCACATGTATAAAGTGGTTAGCAAAGGGCCCCCCCCTCAAAGCATGTGCTATGTATGTGAATTATGATGATGATGATGACAACAATGTTGACCCTTTTGTGCCTGCTGTCCTGGTTCATGTCAATGTGGGTGAAAAGTCCATGGTTTCACTGTTTAGGTAGTATGAACTTGATGCCATTGTTTTATCATAAATCTTCTTACCCCTTTATTGAATTTGGGAAATAATAAGTGCTCGTGCCTTTTGCTCTGCCTGGCACCTACATCTGCTTCCCAGCAGCCATCACACACAGTGCATTATGAAAATCCTGGTGAGATGTGACACAGTCATGATGGAGACTGAAGCATCCGGTGTAATATATTTCACTCAGAAATGCCAACAGTTACAATTCAAATCCCATCCTCACCCCATCATGATCTGTTAGGCGAAATTAGTTAAAAAGAAATGAATCGATATGTAATTCTTTCTAAAGAACAAATCACCACTACCATTCATATTTAATTATTTAAAAAATGTTCAAATGCTGCTTGAAAAATGACCACATAAATTTTAAAATTCTATACATGGGATTACATTTATACAAGTTTGCCAAGATGCAAGTGTCATTTGGAATAGTCAACATTAGGCATTTTCCATAGCATTTATTTTTGAAAAATGTCTGGCCTAAACATGGCATTATAATTAAGAGTTTAGTGACTTTTACAATCAGAACATAGTTGTTAAAAAGGGCTGGTTTTTGATATCATGGTTACTGTTGAGGAAAACCACAGCCCTGAATTTGAAAGCTCTTCTTCCAGGAGAGGCCCATACCTTATGCGGTGTCCCTCAGAAGAGGACGTCCATGTCTACGTGAAACAAGACAGCCACTGTGGGGCCTGGGTGGGTGTCCACTCACGGGTGCTGGATGATCCTGAGGTAGGTTAAGTCCTCAGGTAAAAGTAAAGTCCTAAGGTGAAAACAAACTTACTGGGAAATTAAGGGCGGAAAATAAGTGTTTTTTGTGATTATAAAGAAGGTTGAAAGAAACCAGCATGCCGTCCTTGCTATCTGGGCCAAGTGTGTTCAGGCCAGGCCAAAAAGAGAAGCCATGTTTCAGGGTCTCAGCTACCCCCTGGAATGCTTGTGATGAACCATGTGGTCTCTAGACAGCCACTAAGCCCACCAGTGAGGTGCCAAGGCTGGGCAGGAGGACATGGTGTGCTGTCTGTGTTTTTCCTGGGAAGATTGAGTGCCAATAACCTGAATTTGACATCCTTGGTCTCCTCTTACATGAGTTTTTGGGATGAGCCTGTTTTCCTGGATGATGTTCCCATCTGCTCACTTTTTAGGAGCCTCCCAGCTCCAAGGTTTTCCTGGTTGCCCTTCCATGGTCAGTGCCAGCTCTCCCCTGTGTGGGGTGGTCAACATCCTATTGGCTGCAGCACCAGCTTCACCCAAGGGAGGGTACCCAGAAAATGGAGCCCCCATGCCAGCGGGAATCAGAGGTGTGGGAGTCCAAAGCCCAGAGTGCTGGGAAGGATCAGGAAGCGATGGTCCTTCCAGGAGGAGCCTGGGTGCTGCCACTAATGAAGCAAACCAACCTCTGATGACCACTGTCCTGCAGGGTCCAAGTGTGCTGTGGGCCCCCTGTGGGGCAAGGCAGCCTCTGTGGAGAGAGGATCCCTGGGGACACCCAGAATTGGCCTGTGGTCACCTAGAAGGGCAAACTGAAGATTTCAGGACCCAAGAGACCCAGGCCAAGGAAGACCACCAGAAGGATGGAGGCAGCCCCTGGACGTGTCGGAGCAGGGCAGAAGTTTATGTCCTGAACCCAAGCAAAGGAATAGAACGACAATCGGTGGTGGTGATTTCTCCTGGCTCTGCAAAGCCGAAGTACTGGGTGTAGTTATTCTATAAATTAATAACATTTGTTACTTAAAATATCTGTATGTATCTGGAGCTGGTTTTGGTATTTCATACATCCCCCGAACTGGGGAGGGCACTTTCTACCCAGGAATATTCTATGAAACCAGCTCCAGGAGAATTCAGTGGAGATTGGGGAATTATGGTGCTGTATTTACGTTTTTTCTCTCATCTCTTTACTTTCCATAAAAGCACTTTCATTTTTTCCCGGCAACCATTGTGGATATGGAGTGAACTCTGTTCCTCCACAATTCCTGTGTTTAAGCCCTACCCCTCAATGTAATGGGATTTGGGAGTGGGTCCTGCAGGAGTAACTAGTGTTAGATGATGTCGTGAGGGTGAGAACCATGAGATGTGATTGATTGGTGTCCTTGTAAGAAGAGACCCAGAGAGCTTCCTTATTCTCTGTCATGTAAGGACACAGCATGCAGGAGGCCGTCTGTGAGCCACAGGGAGGCCCTCTGCAGAAGGCGCCCTGCCAGCACCCTGGTCGCTGACTCCCAGCTTCCAGAGCCCTGGGACATGCATTCAGCTGTTGAAGCTTCCCATTCCGTGGTGTTTTGTTACAGCAGCCTGAGCAGACTAAGGCAGCTCTGCTCTGAGTTGGTGACTTCTTAATTTTTTATTAAACCAAAAATGTTGAACCATTTCAATGTACTTTACAAGTTGCATCCACCATTTTCAATGTGGATTTTTGCATAATGGATAAAAATATCTTACTGATAAAAATAGAAAACAACTTAAATATTTTAATTTCAAATGCTCAATGTAAACTAAAAATATATATAAGCCAGCATAAAGTGAAAGGACTTATTAATGGTATCAGACAAAATGAAAAAAGTGAGAGTAAACAAAGAATCTGAAGCTGTCAAAAGCGTCATTGATTTACGGAAAGCCTCCCGAATCCCTAGACGTGCCATGAAATAATTAAACCTAAGCATCTACCTGCAGTGGCCAGAAACTCTGCCCTGTGACGTGATTGAGATTTTCTAAGATACGTCTTTCCTGATGAGTAAACCCCAATTGATTAGTAAGAACCCGGTTGTGGAAATTCAGCAACCACAGTATGTAGCTGGTCTGCTTCTATTACATAGTTGTTAAACACTCAGTAAATGCCTTTTCAAGAATCATTTTGTCTTTAATTAGCACACACTGGCTGTCCTATTAAACTGAAATTAAGTTCTTATTTGAAGCAGTTAATTTGGAGACTTAACCAAATGTGGACATCTGCAAGGTAGTAATTTCAGTTTCCAGCCACTGTCAAGATCTAGGAATTCTGTAATCATGCAGGCTTAAAAGCTTGCCATTCCTCAGACAAATGCAGGTTCCCCCAGACAGGGTGGAGACATGTTAGTGTGTGTGTGTGTGCACACGTGTGTGCATGTGTGAGCATGTACCTGTCTCTGTGTGTGTTTAGACTAAAGACCCCAGAGGCAAATGTTTCCGTCAAAAAAGCACAATTTATTAAGCATACAGTAAAATTACATTTCCATTGTGAAGCTTTGCAGTTTGTTAACTTCAGAAAAAATTCTACACAGCAAGGTGCCACGAAGAATTGCTGCCAGGACGGGGAAGTCCTGGGTTGGGCTCCGTTCATTCACAGACTTGTTTTCCCAGCCCCTTCTTCCAGCTTTGCTTTAAAAAGATATTTTCAGACTAAATATTTTCTGAGTCATGCCAGTTCTAAAATTATGTCATGATATAATAATAATTAAATTGCAAGTTTTATAGTTAATTGTGCATTGTCTGGAATTCGAACATGTTTAATATTCCAGCAAATTATCATTCTCGGTGCGAGAAACAAACATACTCATTTAAACCCAAAGAATGGACTTGGAGACTCAGAGAACTTACGACTTAAGTAGTTGGGGAGGCTGCTAAGAACAGACAGAATGAGCTATTTTGCAGGCTAGTAAAGTTTTAACTTGGACTACACTTCTTTGGTTCGGTGAGGGAAACAAGTGAGGAGGTGGGGGGCGGGAGGCTGACAAGCAGGCATTGGTAATCCAAGCAGGGACCTAGTCTATCCTGTTTCTTCTGTAGTTTGCTGACCTCAGGCAGTTCGAGGCACTTTGTCTTGGAAACGAACCACTGTGTACATTATTTCCTTCACAGAGCAGCTATGACACTCCACCAAAGAGGGAAGGAAAGTAGCACATTTCTATATAAACACAAATATGAACATGCTTCTCAGAAATCTCTGTACTGATAGTACTATGTTCCAGGGTCAGCCGCCTGTAACTAGTCTTTAGCTAACAGATGAACTCAAACACACACAGGGCACACGTGCCGTTGGATGGATGAAGGCAGGCTCTGTGAGTGCATTATTAGTTCACAGTGGGTAATTTGAAGAGTCTACACTTCTCTAAAACTGTATGTAATCACAAATAGCGGCTGAAAAAACCTGGAGAGAGATAAGAGGATGCAATCCACACTTATTTTTCCAATTAAACTATGTTACCTACAGAAAATGAGCAGTGTACTATACAACAAAGATTACTCAGCTAAGTCGTTATATAAATAATTATAATTTACAAATAGTTGTTTTCAATGTGTGTTTGTTATCCGAAAAAATACTGTCTCTGGTAATGAGGTGAGATTTATTGCTTGGTTATTGCGTTCCAACTTCTATACACACGGTCTTATTTAATCTTTATAGTAGCCAAGTGGAGCAAGCTTTATTCTCGTTCTCGTTTTACAAATGAAGCAATAGAGGATCTGAGGGATTAACTAATTCGTGTAAGGTAGCCCAGATATAAGTGCTAACCCTGGGCTCCAAACCCATACTGAGAAGAGGCTCTCTCTGCCTCTCTCCCAACCCCAGCAGGAAAGCTGTCAAACTACCTGAGACAGCCAGCACTTCTAATATTTATTCCAGTAATCTGATTTCTTAAAACAATGTCCAATGTTTGAACTGCACGACGTCTCTAGTGTTTTTGTTCTTTTTGTTTTATTTGCTCATTGAGTGTTTGTGTTTGACTTTTGTAAATTGCTGGGAGATCTTTGTTCATTTTTCTATCAAAGTGTTTCTTGTTCTGATAAATATTTGTGTTTTTAATAGCTATTTTTATATAAAGATGATTTTATACTCTATGGACACATAGTTTAATATGTATTTTGTGAGTTTTTTTTGTGTGCCTTTGGCGTTATGCTTAGGAGGACTTTATAGGAAATTATGAACGTAAATTCTCACTTGTTTTTATCTTCTGGCTTCCACTGCCTGATACAATGTAATTATTGAACACTTAAAATATGACTGCTCCAAAGACGTGCACACTAAATTGCAAAGTCTTGGTATGAAAAAAAGAAAGGAAAAATTCAATTTTTACGTTGAGTACCTGTTAAAATGATAATTTTGGATCTATTGGAATAAATAAAATTTATTATTAAAATTGATTTCACCTGTTTACTTGTACTTTTTTGATTCAGCTATTACAAAATTTAAATTGCATATGTGACTTATAGTATATTTCTGTTGCACAGTGTTTTTCTGGAGTATTTTATTTATATTAATAAATTTATAATTTATATATATGTGCCTTCTAAAATTTGTGTTGATGTCATTTAATTTTTTTTTTCTAAATGGTTAAACAGTAGCTCAAAACTATTTTGTAAATAGTGCATGGTTTCCTATGATCTGCAATGCTGAATTACAATATACGACATTCTCACTCAGAGTCAGGTCTGCCTCTGGGCTCACCATTTTTTGATTGGTGTGCCTTTGTAAGACGCTCTATGACTTGGCATTTTAAAATGAATATTTGTCATGTGTTTATTTTTTAAGTAAATTTTAGAAGAATTATGCCATTTTCTAAGCAAATTTAGATAAAATTCATGTTGAACTACCACTTATTTATTAACTAATTTACTATAAAAATGGACATATTCATAATACTGAGAGTTCCATTCATTAGCTTATTTACATCTTTTCAATATGTTCTTCTTTTATGTGCATTAGTAGGGTTAATTTTCTATTTATCTCTGTATTTTTTCCTATGTACATGCACATGTGCATGAATGCACCTCTTTACAAATCGTATCTCTGTTTCCATAGATTGCGTGTGTTTGCTGATATATAGAGTGTACATTTTGTATGTTTGTAATAAACCACCTATCCTATTAGTTCCAATAGTTTTTCAGTTAAGTCTTTTGAATTTCCAGGTAGACATTTTTATCTTCTGCAAATACTGAAAATGTTGTTTTTATAACCTCCATTATTCATAAATCTTATATTTTTCTTGCCTTATTGCATTGGCTTGAACTGACAAGAAGAGATAATATTAACCAAGATCATTTACTGTTCTTAAAGTTAACATAAATTTCTCTTGTTTTAACTCTAAGTCTGACCTTGACTGTTTTAGATAAGATCTTGAAAACCATATACAAAGACTGTAATTTCCATTTGTAGATTACTAAGAGAATTTTTGATTAGCAATTAACATTTGTTTTTGAAATATATGTTAGCATCTACTTATCTGTTTTTGCCTACTTACTTGTTAATGTGAGGACTTATTTTAATAGTGGTCATATCAAACACCACTGCATTCCAAGAGTGAAGTCAATTCACTCATGACGTATTTTCCATCTAACATTCTCTCAACAGTGCATCACTAATATCAGTACCGCATAAAGTAAATGTGGAATTCATGAATCTCAAGCTGGCAAGAGTATTTAACAAATTTTAAAACTTCAGTAGCAAACCAGGTTGAGACATCTCAATACCCTTGGGAAGTGGGTACAGTGGTCTTCCCAGGCTGATGCCGCTGCCTTTCTTGCTCCTGTCTTAGTTGGTTTAGCCTGTTATAACAAAACACCATCTACTGAGTGTCTTTTAAACAACAGAAATGTGTTGCTCAGCATTCTGCTGGCGGGAAATCTATGATCAAGGCACTGGCAGATCCAGTGTCTGCTGAGGACCACTTCCTGGTTCATAGACTGTGTCTTCTCATATCCTCCTGTGGGGAAGTGACAGGGAGCTCTCTGGGGTCTCTTCTCATAAGGGCGCTAATCTTGTCGTGAGGGCTTCACCATTGTCCTAATTACCTCCCAAAGGAACTCATCCTAATACTGTCACCTTGGGGATTAGGATTTCAACCCAGAAATTTAAGGAGGATGCAGACATTCAGACCACAGCACCCCATCCAGAGGTCCTACGACCCAGGGCAGTCTCAGAGAAGCTCCTGGTTCCCCATCCTTAAACTTGCTCTCTCTGTAATATTCTGTGCCTATTTCCTTTTCTGTAGCCAAAATGACTTCACTTTTTATTTTTAACCTTATTTCTCAAATCCCTGTCCATGCTTTTCAAAAGACATTATTTCAACATATTTCAAACATTTTTTGCAATATAACTTTCTTAAAATTATTTTTTTCTTAAAACTCCATGATATAGAAAGGAGAGAAAAGTAGTGTTTGAGTCATATGAATTAATTTGAAATGCTCAAATTTATATTTACATTTAGCAAAAATCAATCAGAAGATTGAGAGGTTTGGATTAATACAAACCTTAATTAGGGTTACTTGTTAGACTCATATTTGCCTTATCACTCAGTTTTTTGGTAATTTCTTCAGCTTGCAAAGCATCAGGAATCTTCTGACTTATAAAACTAAGCAGCTACAACTGGTAGCAACTTCTCTAATTGCTTGACTTGTAGATTCAAGTTGTGTTTCAGCTGAATTATTGTAGAAGCTTAAAAATGAAAAGGTATTGCTATTTCAAAGTTAAAATGCTAAGAATACCTAATAGCACCAGACCACATCTTGTGTTTTCTAAGTACATGATTTAGAGGGAGTCCATGAATCTGACATATATTTCCACAGTCAGTTTGAATCTTCATTCTTTCATATAAAATATTTATCAAATGTGGCTTAAATAGTATCCAATGTCATTTTAATAAATCTCCAATACTTCAGTCTTGACCTCGTTCAGGTATTTACTCAGAGTTTCAAAACAACCAGAATCTGGGTTTATTTGTTTCTTGAATTCCCGTTTCTTCGCTGGTCCAAAGCATGGGTCTAAGCATTATAACATTTTGATCTTGAGTTGTCTAAATGAGGTTACTCAGCATATTAAAGGTCAGATAAGAGACATTAAAACTTCCAAAAAGTAATGAACGTGTACTATACTATTGGGGATGTGTTACAATATTTTTTACAACTCTGAGGTGCCATGGGAATCACATGCAGCTTTACACTAACAGATACACCCACACAGGCTTTGATTTAAAAATGACCACGGAGAGTCCCAGCCTTCGTGACCAAATGGCCGAGTCTAAATGTGTAAATGGTATATTCCAAAAAAGCAGGCTACCAAAGCTCCTAAGTGGCATGTCACGGTCTCCACTGGGTTCTGTCTTGTTTACAATGCATTGGTTTGTGTATTTGGCTAAATTTAGAGTTTAAAAACATACTTCTTAGGGTAAAATCAGAATCAAACATTTGTGGAACCAGAGGACCCTGGGTTTTCACAGAACCACAAAGCAGAGACATTGATTGATGAAAATGAGTTGGCATGTTACCCCTCCTGGGATATTTGAATGTTAGTTGAATTACTCTCTAATGTGTGATTACAGGCACTGTGGACAACTAATACAAGATTGTGGGTTAGGCTGACCTTCCTGTCCTTCTCCAATTGTGTTTCAGCGAACAATCTCATCTGTCACATTAAATTTATGTTGCAGTTTGAATTATACAGGATTTGAAATTTTGCTTATATTTAATTTAAAAATCAGTTTTAGTTTTATGGTTGTATGGATGATATAAGCATGAAGACACTTGTACCCACCATCCTATTTGTACGTATTTAGAAACATTGTAATAAAAGTCAATTCAGATGAACACGAGAGTCTGTAGGAATGACCCAGATTCAAGAATCATGGCTGGCAGACTTTAAGCGGAAATTTTAAGCATTGTTATTTTAAACCCTTTAACAAATATAGAAAACATTGAAAACATATAATTATTAAAACTAGCCAAATGATATTAATCATGTAAAAAAATTCCAACCTCATAAAAAATTGAACACATTGTCTGGCTTCTCAGGGACGACTGTCCCCCACAGCCTCAAAGAAGCTTGAAAAAGTAAACCCACCCCCAAGTCGCAGGTATCCCTTCTGCTTTGCCAAGGGATTTTAAGGAAGAGCAGAAACATGTCTACTAGTTCAATTAGCCAAGGCCACTTCAACAGTCAATCAGAGGTCAGCGCCCAGCACAGGGCCTCTTCACAGATGGGCATGTTGTGGCCAGGGGTTCAGCTGCATTTGGCCATGAAGACACCTACACTCCACCTGCACCCCCATCTGCACTGCCCTGCACTGAGCACAACTCTCAAGCCCCTCCTCTAATTCCTTCCCCTGCCTCTGTGGGGCCATGGCCACTGCCACATTGAAGGGTACCTGGGCTTCCCCTAGAAACGCTAGACTCCTCTGTGGATTCCGGAGGCAATGCCACACACAGCAATCCAGCCGTGTGGACAGTTCCACAGCAGGGCTGCCTGAGTTCCAGCTCAGCATTGTCACTTACCGAGAGTGTGAGCTGCCTGTCACTCCTGTTCAATAAAATGGCATGTGAGTGGCTCCCACCCAAGGGCTCCATCACTAGACTGAGCCACTAGGGCAGGGTCTCTTCTTGCAGCTGTGGAGGGAAGAGGGCACCTCCTCACTCTCCTTGAAGATAGTCATAATCATGTGACTTGATTAAGCCAATAAAATGGGAGTCAAAGTAACATGGATCACTTCTGAGGAGAAGGGTTTCATTGTCATTGTTTCATTTGCTTACCAATGCTTTTCCTGGCTTTGACACTGGGGAAGGGCACACAGACAAAAAGCTGTCCTGAGACAATGCAACCTGCAGTGCAGGGCCAGCCTGTGGAGGGAGCTCTCCTGGGGAGACCACAGCCCACAAATGGCAGTGCTGCAACAGGAAAGGAAGCTTTACCATCCTTGTTACTGTAGCACAACCTAGCTGATCCTGACTGCTACACTATCTGTAGAACAGAGATGAAAAGTGGCTGTACTTAGTAAGCTGAGTGGCAATGCCTGGCCTGCTTGGTACTGCAGGGATGCAAGCCCCCTGCTCTCTTTTTCCAAGATGCAACCTTCGCTTGACAGAAGGCTAATTCCTAGGTGTGCTATCATCTTTACTCAAGTGACCTGGTAGAATGGCTGGTGTGTATTGTTTAGGTGTTGATAAATGTTTGTTGAGCAAAACTAAGAAGCCAGTTGAATAAATGTCACTGATATGATTGGATAATGCCAATTTAAATTATACGGGGAAGAAATTAGATTCTGTTCTGTGATCTGAATACATCCCCCAAAATTCATGTTGAAACTTAATTGCCAATGGTATTAAGAGGTGGAGCTTTAGGAGGTGGGTGTTCATGAGGGTGGAGCTCTCATGCATCGGATAAGCAGCTTCATAAAAGAGGATGGAGGGAAACCCTAGTGTCTTTTTCCTTTCCACCCTCTGTATGACGTGAGGATGTCAGGAGATGACATCCTCGCCAGACATTGAACCTTCTGGTGCTGTGACCTTGAACTCTCCACCTTCCCAACCCATGAAAAATCCGTTTTCTTCTTTTATATTCAGTCTGTGGCATTTTGTTATAGCAACACAATTGGGCCGAGACACCCTGTTTGAAGAATGATGCTGAAGTAACAATGAATTCCGCATAGATTCCTAACAAAATATCAGCTTCCCCCTGATATGGTTTGGCTGTGTCCCCACCCAAATCTCAAATTGTAGTTCTCATAATCCCCACGTGTCATGGGAGGGACATGGTTGGGAATCATGAGGGCGGGTCTTTCTTGTATTGTTCTTGTGGTAGTTAGTATGTCTCAGGGGATCTGATGGTTTTATAAAGGGGAGTTTCCCTGCACAAATTATCTCTTTGCAGGCTGCGATGTAAGACATCCTTTTGCTCTTCCTTCATTTTCCACCGTGATTGTGAGGCCTCCCCAGCCATGTGGAACTGTGAGTCAATTAAACCTCTTTCTCTTATAAATTAGCCACTCTTGGGTATATCTTTATCAGTAGCGTGAAAATGGACTAATACACCACCAAATGTTCTTGTTCTCCAACATGTTCCAACTAATAGTATTAGAACCAATGTGGCCAAACTCTGTATAAATAAGGTGAGAGAGTAAATATCCCTGAAACTAGATACTCCTGCAGGGACCACTGATATATCTGATTTTCACTTGGGCAAATAACCATCAGTAAAATGACACCCTCTTCAAGTCAGCACCATGCTCTGATGACTGCCCTGGGGCAGCCCTTTGCTGTCCTGCAAGTGGCCTTTTTAGAATGGAGGGATTAATAGCTGATCATTTTGTGTGCATTCTGTCTATCTTAACTTCGAACTTTTTACCAGGCAGACTCTGAAAAACGAACAAGGTGCATATCACAACTCGACACTGTGTAGCACCTGGGCTTGCCCAAAACGCTGGCTCATGGGCTTCTGTGATGTCACTTGCAGCCAATCAGAGAAGCTGAGGAGCAGGCGGAGGCTTTTCATAGATGCAGGTGCACAGGCCTCGGATGGCAAGCCCTGCTGTTCCCCTCCTCACCTCCAGGTGGGGAGATGTTTGTGGGACTCCCACTGTGCAGGGCCAGGTTGTTGAGAATATGGAAATACTGGGTTTGCAGCAAGCTATATTTCCGTACCTCACAAAGAGCAGCCACAACTTAAAGATGAAAAATGACGGGAAAGAAAGAGGCAGCACTGTAAAATTTTACCAAATGAGCTTCTGTTTGTATATTGACAATAGTTAAATAAATGGACCATAAGACATCTATAAAACCTTCAGAAATGACTCTGTTTTCAACAGCTTCTCTTACAGTTTCAGATATGTCACGCTCACTGTGGTATTAAATCTTCTACATCATAGTGACAGAGAAAAATGTGTACTTACAGTGCAACTATTATAATGCAAATCACTGGATGGGCCAGCAAGGCTGTCAAATGTAAGCATTTTTATAAAAATGCTCAGATCAAGGCCTTCCATGGATCTTCCTCCTTTAACATCATCTAATTGATTCCAGCTTATTCATGATAGTCCAGGCAATAATGAGATTACCCTGAAATATTGTGCAAATAAAGTGATATTAAGTGTATTTTATTTAGAAACAAATTCAGAAATACCTACTTAGCCTCTTGAGCTACACTTACACAGAAGACAAAGACAAGGAGACTTAGAGACACACACACTTTCATAAACATTTATTCTCTCTCTCTCAGAGCTGAGGATCTGTTACTCTTCGTTTCGCCCTTTTGATGAAAATACACTGTGATTTTAAAAGAACCCATGCTCAAACATGTATCACTCATCAAAAAGTGCACTTAAGGAAAAAAAAACAAACTCAGTTGTAATTCCCATTACAGCTCACCTCTCATCCTGGTGACATTGATACTGAATTTTGGAAGAGTGCTGGCAAAGCATTAGTAGCAAATTCCGTGTCACAGTCTCCCCTGCAGTACAGCAGCCCACTCTCTGAATGTTTTGTCCAATAATGAGGAAATTTTAAAAAATAAAATGTGCATTCTTTTTGAGACAGGGTCTCACTCTGCCACCCAGGCTGGGATGCAGTGGCACTATCTTGGCTCACTACAGCCTTGACCTCCTCGGGCTCAGGTGATCCTCCAACTTCAACCTCCCCAGTAGCTGGATGACAGACACATGCCACCCAAACCCAGCTACTTTTTATATTTTTTGGTAGAGATGGGGTTTCACCATGTTGCCCAGGCTGGTGTCAAACTCCTGGGATCAAGCAATCCACCTGCCTCGGTCTCCCAAAGTGTTGGGATTACAGGCATGAGCCACCACGCCCAGCCAGATGTGTGGGTTTTAACAATAACCTGGGTTTTGTGTTGGTGTGCTGAAACGGTGACTAGACAAACCTACCTGGATGATCGGAGGGGCAGGGCAGAACGCCAGCCCACATCGGAGTGGCCAGGGCTCCTCCAGCTGCAAGGATGGTTTCCTTCCACAGTACAGCTGATCTGCGGCTGGGGACTGCCATGCAGAAATGCACAGGACGCCGTCTCAGTGTGCCAGGGGCTGATCTGGAAAGACAAGATAAGGCATCTGTGCCCCAGGAATACCTGCTCTCCAGGAACAGCTGCCTGGAGGATCTTGCACCCAGCCCAGGAGGGCAGGACTGGCAGCCTGGGCAGCTTCGGGGATGCAGACAGAAGACTTTTTTTTTTTTTTTTTTTTTTTTTTTTGAGATGGAGTCTTGCCCTGTCGCTCAGGCTGGAGCGCAGCAGCACACCCTCGCCTCACTGCAACCTCTGCCTCCTGGGTTCAAATGAGTCTCCTGCCTCAGCCTCCTGAGTAGCCGGGATTTCAGGGGCACACCACTGCACCTGGCTAATTTTTGTATTTTTTAGTAGAAACTGGGTTAAGCCACACTGGCCAGTCTAGTCTCGAACTCCTGACCTCAGGTGAACCACCTGCCTTGGCCTCCGAAAGTGCTGGGATTGCAGGTGTGAGCCACCAGAGGACTCTTGCCCACTGGCTGGGTGTCACCTCCAAATGCTGTTCTTGGCACCTATGTCTGGGTCTTACTTGTCCTGAAGTTGTGGGGGCTACTAACAGCCTTAACTACACTCACTTTTGCTTTTACAAGTTGAAACCGGTCCTCTTCTTTGCAACTGTATACTATGACTCATACAAAGTTTGGATTTTCCAAATGAAAATGCCAGCTTAGGTACAATTTCAGCGACACTCTAGATGCTACAGGTCACCCAGTGTATCCACCGTGTGCACAGGAACCATTCCCAAATAAGCTAGAAGGGTGCCCCGGTGTTAATAACACAGGGTGTCACAAAGGAAGTGCACATTCAGTCCCACACTAAAATTGTAAGCATGTAATATTTCCATTCTCTCAAAGCTCCAGATCTCAGTTGGAGCCTCAGCGTGGCCATTCAGTCCAGCCTGAGTGGTTCCTGACTGCGGTCCTGGCTCTGGGATCCCTGGGACAAGCACGTGGCCTCCTGCCTTCCGAGTGGACCTTCCTTGGCCCTTTCTACTCTGCTACAGTCCTCTTTCTTGCAGAACACTCTGGAGAGAGGAGGTAAACTGACACCATAGCTGACAACCAAATGCTTCTTAGGGCCATTAGATCCTGTCCCGTGGGCTGACCTCAGGCACTGACGGTCCGGAGTCACCGAGAGGCAACGTCACAAGTGCACACCGAGGACTTCGTTATTTCACGGCTTTAGGAGAGAAACCACCTAGCTCTGTGAGCTCTGTAATTCTTTCCCCTGGGGTAATATGAAATTCAACAAGTTTAATAAATGACTGAATCATAAATTAATAAATGGGGTGAAGGAATAAGAAAATGGGGAACGAAGACAAACTGCAAAATCAACAATCATCATATTCTCACAGTATGCATTTTAACTACGATTTGTAGACAAACTTGAGTTTTCAATCAGAAAGAGAACAAGAACTACATAAAGATAATGTATAATCTTTGCCCAATGGACAAAGGATTATAGCATTTTAATCACTGTCTCACATAAGTCAGTATAAATCTGTAAATAGGGACCAGGTTTTAGTTTTTCTTAGTATTAGCTTAGTTTTATTTTGATAAAAATAAACCTCAGACTACACTCTACGGATGTTTAATAGTAAGGGAATAGCTACTTAAAAATTAACTATGGCTTTGAGTTTTCTCCTGAGCTTTTTAAAGCATCTCCATACTGAGAAGCCTGACTCTTAGTACATGGAAAATACATCCCCGACACCAGAAGCCTGGTGCCACTGGGTCCCTGTCCTTGTTCCAGGCCCCGGGGCACTCTGGCTCCACCCTCCCTCAGTGACTGCTGGATGTCAGCACCTCCTCTCTGGTTTGCCAGACCACCCCCACCCCCTGCTGTCCCCAGACGTGGGTCCCCGGGGCTTGCGCTCACTTGCCCAGGGAGGCACGGACGGCATCAGCTCCTAGTTTTGAGTCCACTCGTCATGAATCTCATCATCGAATCGCACACGTGCTGAGCCAAGGCCTTCATTCTAACAGGTCCCAAAGTGAGCGAGACTTGATGGGAAAGGGGTCAGTGATTTTTCACTATGTCCAGATATGCAGGTTTGTTCATAAACCAACCTGTGCCTATGTCCAGTTATACAGTTTGGATAGGAGGACACTGTTTTCATAAACTAAACTCGCCTGGCTGGTGATTTCCCTTCTGATTCACGAGATGGAGACTGACACAGCCTGGGACTCGAGACTCTTTGATTTTTCTAATTCTTTCACTTTTTTGAGGATTTCCATCCTATGCTTTAATTCCCATCCACCTGCCTCCACTTTACCACACTCAGGCTTTGCTCCCATCAGAATCTACGTCATGACACGCTTGGCCTGCACTGACACAAGAGGCCTGAACTGCCCATCTCTCCAGCCTGGTCCTGTGATTCCAACAACAGGGCCCATGACCCTTCTCTCCTCCCGAGACCCTCCCAACCCGCTCAGCACTCACCCCTGTGGTCCTAAGAAATAGGGAACCCCTCGTGGTCTCCACTCACCAACCATCTGCTCTTCCTTTCTCTGTTCATGCCCTCAGGACCCTCAGCTCCAAAGCCACAGCCCCACTGGGGTCTTCAATTCACGGACACTCCCGTTGGCTCACTGCTCCTTGCCCCAGCTCCCATCACCTCATTGATGCTGTTCTCGATATGAACTCCCTCCCAGCACACACTCACTCCACATCTGTGTACTAGACCCTGGACACAATTGTGCTGACAGCTCCAGCTTCCAGGAGGACCGTCTTCTCTGAGCCTGAGGTTCTCTGTGTGGTGCAGCCTGCACCTCACTCCATCAACCCAACTCCTTCCTCTCCCACCCCAGGCCCCAGGGGTTGGAGGATGGTTTCATACCTTCTCCTCCCACATCTACCTCCCCCTCCTGCTCCCAGCTGGTGGCCTTGCTTCCTGCACTC
This sequence comes from Rhinopithecus roxellana, assembly GCF_007565055.1. Classification (NCBI taxonomy): domain Eukaryota; kingdom Metazoa; phylum Chordata; class Mammalia; order Primates; family Cercopithecidae; genus Rhinopithecus; species Rhinopithecus roxellana. The sequence goes on along the minus strand of NC_044551.1, from coordinate 15,804,139 downwards.
CCAAGTAGATGGAACCTCTGCAGAGACTGTCCTCCTGCTCCAAGGCCACCCATGCGTGCCCATGTCAGCACCTGTCTTCTTGGTAGTCACTCTCTTAGCACAGAGGAAACTTCCCTGCACCTGCTAGGAGTCAACCCCCGACTTGTCCCTTTTGGGAGCCTCTGGCTCTCAGCCTGCTCAATTCAGGGCCAGGGCAGCTCCTTGCTACCTTTTCAGAGCTAGGGCATGAGGAAAATCTTGAAAAGTTAATATGATTTATTCTTATTCAAATTTGGGGCAATCCTTTTTAAACCTCATTTGTATTATCTTTGTTTTTCTTCCTTTTAGGCTGCAAATCCCAGCTGGAGTGACATCAACACAAATTCTCACTTGCTTTATCCTACACCAGGTGTGAAACAACGTAGGAATAACGATGTCAATCTTACACCAAAAAGATGAGTATTGAAAAGAGTTCTTTTCTGTCTGTTTTTGTCGTGTATGTGTTTGTAAACAAACACAGTAGAAACAAAGCCTCGAATGATCTTTGTGAGCTCACTTGAAATGGTTGCTCTCCTGAGTTCATTGTCTGTTGGTGTCTTTTGCCAATTTCTATTTCCTCTTGCCCCTTTGAACCAGAATGCCGGCCCCACCACTCCCGGAATGTTGCTCCTGTCAGAGGCACAAATGACACGTAGGCTGCTGAGCCCCAGGTCCACTCAGCAGCAGCAGGTGACAGACGATTGCTTCCTGCACCAGGACAATTTCTGAGTGTGCATTTCAGGACCCCACACTCACGGGTCCCCCCTGACCCCCTATCTGTGCTTCAATGTGAGCATCTTATTTCACAATCATAGGAAATCCCTGCCGTGCAACAGAAAGAAAGTGAAAAAGAGCCGTCAGTGTGGAGGGAAATTGGCACCTTTGGAAAGGTGGGAGGAGTGGATGCTAAGTGAGTTGAGGTGGTGGCAACCGGGGCACGTTGGTCTTGACCACAGTATTGGGAAGGAGAAGGCCTTATAAAAATGTGCAGTTGGACACACTGGGGATTCTTCTTCAAAATTCACATTGAATGAATGCATGGAAGAGAAAGGGCCAGAACATGAGTGGATCACAAGCCTTTGTCTTTCTTTGTTCTCTGGTGTCTTTGGCTGGTGCAGTAAGGCCTGGAACTCAAGAACTACTGCCCAGCGCCTAAGCGGTTTCTTCTTGGCCCCTTCCTCCCAGAGACTTACCCAGCCCTAGTGATTCCATTTCTGGGTCCAGTAGAGGCCCAGCGTCCCTTGCAGAAATGTCAGACTGTCCCTGGGATTATTAACAGCTGCTGCCCTGATCAAGGGGTTACTTGGCCAAATGGAACAAGGCCATCATGAGCCCTTGGCCGAGTTGAAGACAAACGTATTAACTTTGGTCCAAGTGTTCCCTGAGCTGTATGACGAGCATGCAGCCCTTTCTTTGAGGAACGGTGCCAACGTTCTGTGGGACACGGGTGCCTTGTGGAACCCAGTGTGGAGATGCTGCTCTAGGATGTGCTGGTGTCTCATCTCCTGTCACACTGAGAAGGGGCTGCTGTTCTCACTCAGGCTAAAGATCTGGGCTGGGGCAGACCACCTGCTGAGCACAGCCTGGCTGTGGCATGCTAATTTCTGAGATGCCGATAGGAGTGTGATCACCACAGGGCATGTGCTCAGGGGCCCCATGGGCAGCTTCCTGCTTGGTACAAAGACACGTAAGACATTGCCTTCTCCTGAGTCACAGGCACCCTCATCACAAGACCAGACAGCAACATCTCACCCCGGCACACTGACTATCCCGGACACACATAGCGCTGTGCAAGGACAGAGACCACTGCCCATCTCGGCCACAGAGACTGGCATGGGAACACTCCCTGGAGGAGGTGACGCCACAAGCAAGCCTCCAAGGACACATGCTGAGACCCTTTCTGCCTCTGCAGTCCTGGGTAGGCAAGTCAGCTTTCTCCCGCCCCTCAACAATGTTCCACACCTGCCCACCCTCCCTGTGGAGGAGTGCTCAGGTCCGTGTGGACTCTGCAGAGGGGCTGTATGCTCACTTTTCCATTTATCAGCAAATGCTTGAGAGCACACTCTGCTGGCTTTGCACCTGGTGAGCAGTACCTGTGGAGCTGGTGTCTCCAGAACGTGGACATAGGAGGGGTGCAGCTAGGCAATCCAAATGCACATCTGGGTCGGCGTGGTCTCCAAGGCAGTCCCAGCTGCAGGGCAGGCAGACATCCCTGGAGACGAAGGGTGCGCGCTGGATGAATGACTGGGATTCTTTTCTTTGCTCATCTGGATTTCCTACCGTCCCCCAGTGAACAGGGATTCCCTGTGCAATGCAGGGCCGTAGGCACAAAGATATAGATCAAGGAGAAATTTGTCATTCTCTTCCAGTATTTTCTTATTAAATTTTAAAAAAGCCTAGTGGATTTTGGTCTCAGTTTGAGGGACCGCAGGCCATGCCTGGAGGATTTCATAAAAATCAAATGGAGGCGAGAAGTTCAGTCACCAGCAGAGGTGGAGTCCACCACCCAGCCAGGCCTCCAAAGTGGAGGTTTCCAGCTCTTGGCCTGGTGCTTCTCAATCTCAACTACACACAGACCACTCAGGGGGCTTCAGAAAAGCCTTGCTCCTCCCACACCAGTGGGATGAGCCCAGGGAGAGGACTGGTGAGCAGGTGCGCCTACTGTTTCCCAACTCCCTTGCAGGTGGTCCTGCTGCCCAGGGAGAGGCAAGGGCTCTGCTCTGGAGCCAAGCTTGGTCATCTGAGGTGTGCTCCTATTTAGGAGGCAGAAATGTCTCACAGTCTTGAGTTAGACAGCTGGGCTTGTCTACCCCGGACTTCACAGAGGAGTGAGTGGGGTAGAAAGATGAATAGGAAATAGAGCTCTAAACACGGCCCATGACACATAGCTCAAAGAAGATTTTCTTCTCTTTCTTTCTATCACAAGAGAAGAAAATCCCTTTGGTTTGGGTCTGTAGTTCCTAGCACAGAAGTCTATGTTGGTAAGATTTACATTTCTCTATATTATATGAAAAGGGGCAAAGAAAATGTTTAACTCTTGGTCAACGCATAATAGTACAGTGGTTACCATGGTTTGAACATTAATACATGTAGAGAACTTGGTTAAGTGTTTTCACTTTTATTTTGCTGAGAATCTGTGGGTAGACACAGTCCCCACCTCCCAGGAAACAAGCACATATCCCCCAAGGATTGCAGCCTCTCTGTGCTTCTCTCTGCTTACTTCAAGGTAAGTCCACAAATATTATTGAGTCCTGCACTGTGTACAGGATTGAGTCTCGTTTTATTCTATGAAACAACATCTATTAGGTGGGCACTGCCTTTTAGCCATATGGTCATTGAGTAACTTTAAATGTATTGTTGGCTTTATTTGTATGACTTTTGATGTGACCTGTCTGAGTCACTCAAAGCCTGAAAGAAGGCCGGGAGTGGTGGCTCACGCCTGTAATCCCAGCACTTTGGGAGGCCAAGGCTGGCAGATCACGAGGTCAGGAGATCGAGACCATCCTGGCTAACACAGTGAAACTCCGTCTCTACAAAAAAATACAAGAAATTAGCTGGGCGTGGTGGCGGACGCCTGTAGTCCCAGCTACTAGGGAGGCTGAGGCAGGAGAATGTTGCGAACCTGGGAGGTGGAGCTTGTAGTGAGCCGAGATCACCCCACTGCACTGCAGCCTGGGTGACAGAGCGAGACTCCGTCTGGAAAAAAAAAAAAAAAAAAAACCTGAAAGAAGAGAACTGTGGAAAGAGGCACACCTGGCCAGCCAGAAGTCATACCAGAGTAAACCAACTGACAGTTCAATTTGTGCCTCTACAGTGTTCTTTGGCTAAAGATGTTGGATTTTTCAAAACACACAAAGATGGCTGTTATTCAAATTAATTTTAAATTTAGAAATACCAAATGAAAAAAAAACTTAAAAAAACAAGGTTCTAGTGTACCATATTGGTTTTTCAAAATGTGTTTGAAACAACAGCAAAATTCTTCCTGGAAGCTAAAAATCATTGTCTCTGAGGAATCATACAGGATTTTCATCTGATTGGAGCATTGCTTGAGAAGTCTTGTCCAGCCTTGACTTGTTCTGTTCTCCCAGGTAGGAAACAGAGACCTTTTCACTTACTACAGACCTGAATACAATCAAATACTGGCAGAGAGAGAAAACACATATGCATCTACACTTATTAAGTATTTAGTGAAGATTTATCTTACTCTCCTTTCTTCTTTCACACACACACGCACACACACACACACACACACAAACACAAACAGTTTTCAAAGTGCTTGTGTTTCTTGCATTTATCCCCGGGTATCCCCATCTTTCCTATTTAAGGTCTCCCTGAAGGCTAAGTCATTGTTTATCATTTTCTCGTGTATCTTCTCCAGCAACTCATGTGATCAGAAGTGCACAGCCCAGGGTTTGGTGCTTAGTAGGCATGCGATACACTTTCACAGACCTGAGGAATGATGCTTCAATTCATCAGAGAGAGGAGAACAGGGAATAGGGTGCAGTGAGTCCCAGTGTGGCCTCTGAAATTAGGTCACAAACTTGCTGACTTTTTATCCTGGCTGAGTTACCTGTCCTCTCAAAATCTTAATTTTCTTATCTGTTAAAAGGGGATCATAATACTACCCAAGTTAGGGGCGGTTGAGAGGCTTACATAAAAAATGTGTATCAAGTTAACAAAGCATCTGGCAGCTTGTTAAGAGCCCCCTGCAGGGACTCGCAGGACTGAGGAAATGAGACAAACTGTGCCCTACAAAGTACAGTCACTCGTCTCTTCAAATCACAACGGGAACATGTCCTGAGAAATGCATGCTCAGGTGATTCCCTCCCCGTGTCAACGTCCTTGTCCTTACACGCACCTCGAGGGTCCAGCCTGCTACACCGGGGCTGTATGGCCCAGCCTACCGCTCCTAGGTTACAGACCTTCAACTCTGCTGAATAATGCAGGCAGTTGTTACACAATGATCAGGATTTGTATCCAAACAGATCTAAACATGAAATGCTACAGTAAAAATACGGGATTACAATCTCATGGGGCCACCATCCTATACACAGTCTTTTCTTGACCAAACATCCTTAGGCAGCAGAAGACTGTATGCATTTTGTTTAATTGCTTTTAAAGTACATGGTTCTGACCACATTGTGGGTCATTCCGGCACCCTCATCTTGGGAAACAAGTCAAGCCAGAGCACACCACACAGCCCAGAGCTTCCAGGGGGTGTGAGGTCAGGTCTGAGGTTCCCTGAGCACTGCCTGTGCCAAGTAGGGTTTGTCCATCCCCCGGGGCAGAATGGGCCGCCGTATCCCATGGGGTCATGGTTCTCTCTTTAAAAGGAAATAGCGCTTTGCTTCCATTCAGGATTCGCGCTTGCCCAGAGCTGTTTCCCGTATTCTCTCCATTCAGTGGGATTGTGAGATCATAGCCGGCTTATTAAATCTGAAGAGCTCTGCGACCTTGAGGTTTTTCTTCCTCGGAAGCTCTCTTCTGGCAGTCTCGAGATGGGCCCGGCTCCTCTGCGAGGTTAATTGAAAGATGGTCCCAGATGAGGCTGTGCATTGGCTGCACCACAGGCATCCTCGCAGGAAGGAATTCAGGAAAATGGAAATAGCGTTGGATGGAACATAAAGGCAGGGATCATCGGCAGAATCACAAAAGCTGTGCAGCGTGGTCGCCAAGCCTGGGCTGCTGGGCAGACGGCGGCACAAAGAGCCGGGGGCTGGGCCCCGCCAGCTCTGGAATGAAAAGGCCTGTCTTGAAGTTGCAGCTTCCGAGGCTTGGCGTGAAAGGCAGTGGGGAGAGAAAACGGCACGTTGAATGAGGGGAGGGGAAGTGGGCACTCTGTTTTTAAATCCCTGGCACTTACCACAGGTTCTGATGTGGGTGGGAACAGGCCTCGTGGGCGCTCTGCGACTTGGGTCCCTGGGGACTGCATCCTGGGTGTAGCATGGTGTCTTTGCTGCTGGCTGGCATGTCTGGGCACTGGTGTGGCTATCAGTGCCTTAGTGTTCCCCCTGAGAAATGAGCATCGAATGGCTTCTTTGCAGGAGCTGGGCTTTGAAAGGCACCTTTTCCCAGTGAGCTTCATGAACGTGGACAGAGCATTCACTGTCCCCATACACAGAGGTACCAGGCAGCCTCCAACTCCAGCGAGCTCTCCTCATCCCCAACAGGGAAGGGTGGACAATGCGAAATCCTGTTTCCCAAAAAGCCAAATGAATCCCCCTTTAGCCTCCAAAACTTCTTTTTAGGGTGTGTTTAAATCATTTCCCTTCATCATTCCTAAAATGATTATATCACCTTATTCTTTTCTGAAGCTGCTGACAGAATTTCACTGCCTATGGACACGTATATTCAGCCATCACTTTGCAGTCACGGCCTGCCCTGAACTGTAGGACAGCAGGGCCTCAAAGCCCACTAACACACTCAGGAAGCGTTGCCCTGAGCTCTTCTTAAGAAGGCCTGTACTGGAATCCTGTGGTTTTATGCCTCCTTTGCTGATAGACTGCCTGGTCTTACTCCTCTGGGTCTGAATGTCTCTAGGCTTATTGGTGTGGGACTCTACAGTGTTTTAAGTGTCCACTCCTGGTTTTGCCAGCCAGGCTGGAAGGCTCCAGGTGAGGTTGGAAGCTCCCTGTCCCAGTGGCATGCTTTGCCTCATGCCGCTTCCTCCCTGCGGAGAGCCCCATTCCTCACTCTGCTGACCAAACCTCTCATTCTTCAATGTCCAGCTCCGGTTTGCCTCCCCTGTGAAATCCACAGCATCACAATTAATTGTTCTCTCTTCTGGATCCCACAGTCTCCTGATCCGATGGCCGGTGGTACCTGTGGCTGACTTCCTGTGCTTCCTCATCTGATGTACAGGGGGCAGGAGCTACTCGGCTCTGGTGCCTGCCGCACTTACCACATTGCTTGGTACACAGCAGGGAGTCCATAACTAAGAAAAACACACCTCTGGATATAGACTCCAGGGCACCTATTTTTCTAGCTCAGAATATTCTTTCTCACATTCTAATTTTTTTTTTTTTTTTTTTTTTTTTTTTTTTTTTTTTTTTTTTTTTGGTGTTCTAGATGTGTGAGTGATCAGTCAAAAGTTTAGCCTGGAAATCAGAAATGACACTCACTATTTTAGCAGAAATATTTTGACATAGGAAATTGACTAGATAGATACTGGAAGAAGAAAACGTAATATGGGAATCCTGAAATAGAAACAGCTGTGCCCCTTTCACTGAGGTCCCGGGAAAGGGGGGAGAGGCTGTGAGGAGCTGGAGTCAGAACCCAGGCCCCTGAGGAGGAGCAGGTGTTGGTGGCTGACTTGGGGTCTTTATGGCCGTGAGATGAGGCTGCATGGGGACTGCAGAAGCTGGACATCACACCCACCCAGAGGCCATCGCAGGGGAAATGCTGTCAGGAATGACGGCAACTTAGGAGGAGGAAGGGGCAACCCAGCCCTGTGGTTTCCACTGGTGCCCAGGTTGGCGGAGTCCAACACGATGAAGTTGGCAGGGAAGAGACGTCCTGGCAGAGTCAACGCTCATGCAGCAAGGCCGGGTTTACTGCAGGAGGGCGAGTTTGGAGTTGAGCGGCCACAGCTCTGACAGACACAAGGAGCTCGGCCCAAACTGAATTACGGACAAGCAAGATGTTGCTTCTCTCTTCAACCCCGAGAGGACTGAGCACCATCCACTGTGCAAAATTTTCAGCTTTAAGCTTCCATGGCGGACCATTTAAATCATGAGATGTGTTTTGCAGGGACTTGACAACCGCCCCCTCCCTCGGCCACACCGGGCCTTTCTGGCTAGGAGACTGCCCGAGTCTGGGTGGATAACGTAAGCTGCTGGCAGATGCTTCAGTTTTGCTGTCCCGTGTCCCTGGAGACTGAGTGGGAAACACAGATTTCCTTGCACCTCAGAGGACCCCAAACTCCAGATGCCAGTCGGCAGTGAGGGATGGGCACCCAAAGCTGATGATGCCAGTCGGCAGTGAGGCATGGGCACCCAAAGCTGATGATGCCAGTTGGCAGTGAGGCATGGGCACCCAAAGCTGATGTTTTCATTTTACAGTACAAAATGGAGAGAGGTGAATTATCTGAAAACAGAGAGTCTTAAAAATTAAAATCAAAGCTTGCTTTAATTTTAAAAACATCCACAGTGGTCTTTCTCTTTTCCCACCTGCTCCTCTGACACTGCAGCCTGACAGCTTTGTGTGGCTCTCGGTACAGCTAGGGCAGCAGAAAGTCTGACTTGTGAGGCACTGCAACGGGTTTTCCAACTGTAACTCCAGGGCCACCTGAATGCTTCTCTCGACTTTCTCAAAGGTCCATGGTAGAACGTGGCCATGGTGTCGGCAGCTTTGGATGTGCCAGCAGTGGTCTGTGTGGCTCCTGACCATGACAGCAACTCTTCCCATCCCTTGTCTGGGGACACATATTTAATGGAAACGTTCTGAAGGGTTTCAGCATAGACACACACCTGCGATACTGTCCCCACAATCCAGGTAGTCAATGTGTCCATCACCTCCAAAAATTCCCTTGTGATCTTTTGTGGATTTTGTGTGTTTATTAAGACACTTAGCACATTTTCTCTTATTTTAACATATTTCAAAGTGTATTAAGAAGTCAAAACCAGATGTAAATCTTACCTCAAGGAACTTGAATTCTGCTTCATGTGCATAAAGTCAGGCACTGTCCCAGCGTCTTAAAATCCAGAGTTAAAATGTACCTATTTCCCAGGACCCCAAGGCCCAGTGTGTGACCTGGGATGGCCCCGAGAAGAAGGCTGGGCCTCGCTAGGCCTGGCACAGCAGCAGGCTCCCAGGCACCTCCTGAGAAGCTCGTGAAATCGATGGCCCTCATTCATTCTACACACGAGGAAACAGATTTTTAAAGTCTATTGGCATGTATCACCACACATCATTTACATTCCAAGATGTGTACAAAAATCATCACTCTGTAGAATTTGCCGCTGGATTTCCGATTGGTGGGGCAGTCAGCAGCGTCTCGGTGGTTTCCCCCTTGTTATGTTTACGGACAACAGGCAGAAATACATGTGCTTCCTCTGCTGTGGGCTATTTAAATCTAGCTAATTTTATGGCTCTCATCTGTGAAATAAAAATGAGAAGAGCAGTCCTCTCCATGTAATGTTATGTAAATTAATTAACTGGGAGTTAAGCATATGGAAAAATAAAAATGTCAATAAATACATTAGTGGCATCATAAATCTCCATCCAATTAACAAAAACTCTGTCTTTACTTTGGGGGTCTCACCTCTCTTACCAGTTTACAAATCTTCCTCGTGACGGCGTGTTTCTTTCCTGTGTTTAAAAAGGAAACCTCAAGCGAAAACACTGCCTGCTGGCATTGAGCATGGAAGAGGGCACAGTTTCCACCCCTCAGCTCTGGTTCCACCTGCAGGCACTGGATCGCTTCCCTACCTGGGCCCTAGTCGCGTTGCCCCCGGAAGTAAATACTCAGCCCTGGGTCCCCGGAATGGCTGCAGGCAGCAGAGCGGCCTGGGAGCCCCAGAGCTGAGGGCTGCCTCAGCCACACTGGCCTTCCTTCCAGGATGGCTGCCTGCCTGCTTCTTCCTCTCTCCCAGCTGCAACATGTGAAGACTTCGGTACAGCTGGCACAGCAGAAACCTGACCTGGGAGGCACCGTGATGGGTTTTCCATCCATAACTCTAGGGCCACCTGCTCAGTGGCCTCCTGCCCTCCGAAAGAGGGACTCAGGCAGCCTCAGGTCCCTCCTTCACGTCCCGCTGCTGGTTCCCCTCTGCCGCCAGGGCCCTTCTCTCCTCCTGGGGATGCAATGCCAGCTCCTTCTGTCCCTGGGGCCTGCCCCCTCCTTCTTATGCATGTCTCCTCTCCATTCCAGGTGACTTTCCCTTCCCTGAAGCCCCTCACACACGTGCTTGTCACACCTCTGGGCTTTGATGGATCCTCTTAATGGCGATGTTCTGGCTCCCTAGCCTCTCTAACGGCCCGGAACCCGGCACACACCTCGCTGTTTCCCAGTGCTCTCCCATTGCCGAGCATGGCCTGGCTCATGGGGCTGGAGCTCAGTGAACACATTTGTACTTTAATTGAACCAGCCAGATAACTGGCTGGTGGGACTCATTTTGAAGGCACCACCACAGCCTCTGGCTGAGACAATGCAGTCCCTCAAAGGAAAGATGTTGTGGATAAAATGTCTATCACATCACAGCACATGATTCGCGGCCAATGGTTTGCAGTTATCCAAGTGCTTCTTTGGTTCATGGGGCCGGAGGCCATAGGGCGACTTATGAGTGACAGCCCAGGTCCAGAGTTGGGGGCAGAGCATCCTCAGAGCATGAAGATGAGACTCAGAGGACAAACGTGCAGCAGCTGCACACTCAGCCTTTGACATGGTGATGCTGAGCGTTCTGGATCCTTCTTAGAAGCAAAGGAAAAAGGCACAGGCACCAGTGCAGTCCAACACGTGTTTGATCAGAAATGAAAATGACCATGTTTCACCCCTTCTTTTATTCTTTTTCTTTTTCTTTTTTCTCTTCTTTTCTTTTCTTTTTTTTTTTTTTTTTTTTTGAGTCTGAGTCTCACTCTGTCACCCAGCCTGGAGTGCGGTAGTGCCATCTCAGCTCACTGCAACCTCTGTCTCCCAGGTTCAAGTGATTCTCCTGCCTCACCCTCCCAAGTAGCTGGGATTACAGGCATTTGCCACCACACCCAGCTAATTTTTGCATTTTTAGTGGAGATGGGGTTTTGCCCTGTTGGCCAGGCTGGTGTTGAACTCCTTACCTCAAGTAATCTGTCTTGGCCTCCCAAAGTGCTGGGATGACAGGTGTGAGCCACTGCGCCCAGCCCCAGCCCTTCCCTTTTTCTATCCCAGCATATATATTTGAACGGGAAATTGCTGGTGACATTTTGCCCCTATTCCTCATGCAGGACAAGGTAAGGACCCAGTCTTCCTGTGCAGCCTGATGGCTTTGTGTGGCTTTCGGTGGCAGAGCTGAGCTGGCATAGCCTGGCACTTTGCACAATGTCTAGCAACAAATCAACTATAGCACAAGAAGGCAAGACTCTGTTTAGGGAAAAAGGAGTTGTCGCTCTGCTCTTGTACTTCTTCTCCCTGGACAATTTCAAAGGTACCAGCCCCTCTGCTCGCAGACCCGGGGTATGGTTTTGTTTGCTGCACGAGGCGTCCCCACAAAGGTGCTGGCAGCCTCCCCAGCCTCTGCCTCCTCTCTTCCGCAGCCTTCTGATGTCTTTCCAGGTTGGAGCTCCTGCTTAGATGAAACAGATGACTTTCTGGGCCTGCTTCTGCTCACAGCAGGCAGGAGCAACAGTGACTGATTGGTTGAAACATGAGGATTAATGGGTATTTATATTTCATTAAATTTTATGCTCACTGGAGAATAATGTATCACTCGCAGATATTGAAACATATGTCAACCCTATCCACTTACATATAATTCAATTTGACTTAAATGCATTGATCAAATTTTATTAAAGTCCAATATATCTTCCAAAAAGGCTGCTAACACAGGATTGTCCCTTCAGAGTCACCCGACGAAAGGAGGAGCCTGTGCTATGACTCTATACTATTTTTGTGGAAAACAAATAGGTTATTGTGGATGAAGTACTCATTAGAAGGTGAACAGAAAAGTGAGATTCTCAAGCAGATTCTCAAGCAATGGCCCCACTATAGCGACCACTAGAGACGGTCGAGAGGATGCTGCTGTGCTTGTTCCCAGAAAGCACGCTGCTCATCCCTGGGTCACAAAACCCGCCTTAGAAATCCTTACTCTGAATCTTCCTTTGCTGGCCTGGCTGCAGAGCTCCCTGGGGGCTGCCAGCCTAGCTGGGCGCTGGGCTCGGAGCTCTGAACTCTCTGCCTGCGCCTCTCCCTTCCTCTCTTCCACTCCTGTGTTCCCACCAGGACAAATGTAATTTTTTTTTTTTTTTTTTTTTTTTTTTTTGAGACAGAGTTTTGCTCTTGTTGCCCAGGCTGGAGTGCAATGGTGCCAACTCAGCCCACCGCAACCTCTGCCTCCCGGGTTCAAGTGATTCTCATGCCTCAGCCTCCAGAGTAGCTGGAATCACAGGCATGCGCCACCACACCAGCCTAATTTTGTATTTTTAGTAGAAACTGGGTTTCTCCATGTTGGTCAGGCTGGTCTCGAACTCCTGACCTAAGGGGATCCGACCCCTCAGCCTCCCAAAGTGCTGGGATTACAGGTGTGAGCCACTGCACCTGGCTGGCAAATGTGATTTTATTTGTTTAACACCTATCTGCTTACAGACGAAAATAAGTGTGAGTGCACTTCAGACCAGACGTCTCTAGCATTCAGGCAGTTCCTAGTTTATTGTTTATGTTAGACATTCCACAAGGTAAGTTGAATAGTGAACACGCACGGTTGGTTGGACATTATTTCTACAATTAAATGCGCACTTTCTAATGAATACACACTATGCCCATGCTGGCAGCGTATGCACATATTTTGGATAGAATTTGAAAATAAACAGCAATTCTTAAAACATTGTTGCCCAGGTCTTTCAGATGTTATAAATATAATTAAACAATATGGAGACTCCTGCACCTTCAACTTTATAAAGGAATCAATAATAAAAACTACTTTCCTTAAGCATATTGATATGGTTTGGCTCTGTGTCCCCACCCAAATCTTATCTCAGATTGTAAACCCCAGTGTTGGCGGAGGGACGAGTTGGGGGATTGAATCATGGGGGCAGGTTTCTCCCCTGCTGTTCCAGCGGTGGTGAGTGCGTGCTCACGAGATCCGATGGTGTCACCAGGTGGCACCTCCCCCTTCACTCTCTTCTACTCCCTTGTGGTAAAACGCCCTTGCTTCCGCTTTGCCGTCCGCCATGATTATGTTTCCTGAGGCCTCCCAGCCATGCTTCCTGTTAAGCCTGTGGAACTGTGAGTTAATTAAACCTCTTTTCTTCACAAATTACCCAGTCTCAGGTAGGTCATTATAGCAGTGTGAGAACAAATATCTGTTCTAAAAGTCAAAATAGGGCCATAGCTTTCAAATCGTCAAATTAACTTCCTGAGAGACAGCCTGAATATTTCCAGAGGAAATACCTCTCCTCTTTTCAATGGAGAAGCTGGGTAAGTGGGAGCAGCCTTCATTCTTGAGGATAACACAAGGCCCTGTCTCCTTGTGAACTCAGAGCTCACTCCCCGGGCACTAAGCAGGCAAAGCCTCCTCTGCCAGCCAGATCAAGTCACGTTATGTGCCAGTTTGCAATCATAAAATACAAATATCGCCATTCATTAATAAACCTAGAGTCGCTCCTTACATTCCCCAGGCAAAGCTCGGCATCGCACTTCAACAAGTGCAGCAAACCGGGCTCACGGTCTTTAAGGGCAGGGTCCCAGAGGGGCCACCTTTTGCTCCCTTGAGCCTGAGATGACACCAGCCTTTCTGCACCACAGACAGTTCAGGGAGGCTGAGGACTGCAGTCCATGGAGGAGCCCTGAACGTCTCAGGTTCAGGATACTCAGAGGCCCACGGCACAGAGAGACGGGAGCAGACTGAGCGACAAGTCAGGGCAGGGCAGACTTCGTCTAGACACTCCTGAAGCAGCAGCTGATCCAGCAGCTCGCTCTCCTCTCAGGCCCAGCACAGGTGGGGCTCTCAGGACCCCCTGGCTGCTGCAGGTCCCTCGCCAGTGCTCCCAGATGGCCACGTGCGTGCTGGGAAGGGAAAGCACAGGCTGGCTCTGCGGCCTCACTTGTTTCTACTTCCCTGACCTGTTCATCCCATTGACTTACCACCTCTGGAATAAACCCCCATCAACATGGAAGGGAGACTCCTGTCCAGTGCCTGGGCTGTAGTCTGCATGCTGCTCTCTGTTCCATTTCAGGAGTCTTTTCTTAGGAAACTCAGTGGTCCACTGAGTACCACGCAGTCTTGCCCTGTGCTGTTTGAGTGAATAGTTAGCCGTCATTCACCTCCTAACTTCACCATAAGAGCCCAGATGAGCCATTTTTTTCTGCCTGAAGACGTCCTCTGCCCCACGTTTGTGGCAAACTCCCTGGAGTTTGAACTACTTTGAGTCTCATCTTCAAGACTTCCTTAGTCCCTGAGACATAGGTGAGGCTATTGAGGTGGCCAGAGAATTGCTCATTCCATGGCTTCATGACCATTGTTTGGCTGGTTTGTCAATCAACAGTTTGAAGGCCTTTCTGGCCACCGAGCCCCAGTGCCTGGGGCATCCACAGTACCTTGATCCTGGGGCAGTGAGGGTGTGCACTGGGGCAGTGCAGTGATGTGCAGCCCATATTACCAGTCAACAAGACCTGTAATTCCCCCAGCGAACACAGGGACAAGGGCTATACGCAAGCTATTAATAACCCGGAAATGAACACAGGAATCACAAGGATCCGTAAAACTGTTAAGGATGTAAAGAAAGCAGAGGAAATCAGTAAACAAATTCTAGTAGCCAGGATTTCCCAGGATCCAGAAGCAGTTTGAGGCCTTTTTGGCAGAAGGAAGTTTCCCTGTCTTCTCCTTGAAAAGGTAGAGGAGGTGATGGCGCTGGCCCCGCATCCTCTTGAGACTCCTCACAGAAGGAGAGAACAGACTGTGGGACCCTGTGCCGAAAAGACCATTCCAGAAGAACCACCACCCCTCTAGGTGGGCTTCATGTCTGATGGGAATGTGATTTCTGTCCAGGGAAATTTCTCCAGCATGAAGGGGAAGCAGGCAGGCTCCCTCCTCCAAGAGCTCAGGAAGGGGTGGGTGCTCCGCCTGCCCACCCGTCGCTGCCCACACTGAGCCAGCCCCTTCGTGTCCTCCTGACCCGGACGTACTCCTGCATCCATCGATGCTGTCCACTTGGCAGCTCTCAGGCCTGGGAGACACTCAGTTAAAATTGTTAGAAGATAAACTGAGGCACATTCCGGTTTCAGAGAGCTGGTTTGGGAGGATCGGGATGCAGGAACCTGGCAGCTCTGGACAAGCTGGTCCTGGCTTCACTGGCATGGCAGGAGGAAGACTGCATGGTAAACAGAGCCAGGCAAGGAAAATCACTGTCGCCTGAAGAGGGCCGGTAGCCCTGCTGGGATCATCTGGGTGGAAGGTCCCCAGTGAGTACAGCAGGCAGCTCCTGATTGTTTAAGCCTGGTTTCCTCTCACTAGGATCATGGAGATGGACTTACCGAGAAATCCAAGCACTGGAGTCACGGCTCGCTCTGTCCCGGGCTCACATTAACGGCTTTCACCAAGTTAAGTATTTACTCTAGACTAGAGCCTTTATGAGGCTCACAGGCACTTAGGGCAGACACTAGATCTGGGCAAGTGCCCCGGGAAGCCAGTGTTTCAAGAGATACCTAATATGAAGGAACACTGATACATCACAGGGCACTGTTTGCAAACACCACACTGGAATCTACATTCCTGAAGACAGAATTACTTCTGACTCATATTTTGATCTCTAGTGGTATTTAGGACATACAGGATATGATCAAGAAATAAAAGAAGGAAGGAAGGGAGTGATGGGGACAAAATGTAACTTAGGGCCAAAGCAAGTCTACTGATTCTTCTCCTCCACAAACCACCCCAACCCCTAGCAGAGAGACTAAGTGCCTTTGCTAATGTCTGAATGAACAAATGAATGAATAAATTTTTCATTGAATCAATCATACCATATATGAAGAAGCTGAAATTAATCTAATTTCACTTCTTGAAATATGAGGGCAGAAATATGAGGCTGTCTCTGGAGGTGAGTCAAGAGACTTGATAGGAAATTACCGTGTGACGTTGAAAGCTTTGTTCCCAAAGGCTGCTGCTCAGAGCTCACTTGGGCTGCAAAGCACATGACCAACCTGGAGAAATGGGACCAGTCTCTAAGGCACTGTGTGTGTGTGTATTTGTGTGTATGTATGTGTGTATGTGTGGATGTGTATGTATGTATTTGTGCATATGTGTGTATTATATATGTGAATGTGCATGTATGTGTGTATTAAGTGTGTGTATATGTGCTTATGCATGTGTGTATATGTGTGTGCATACATGTGTGTATGTATGTATGATGCATGTGCATGTATGTGTATGTGTGTGTGCATGTGTGTATGTGTGTATTGTGTATGTGCATGTATGCATGTGTGTATTGTGTATGTGCATGTATGCATGTATATATATGCATTTCATGTGTGCATGTATGAGAGTATGTGTGTATTATATGTGTATATATGTATGTGCATGTGTGTATTATATGTGTGTGTGCCTGTGTGTATGTGTGTGTCTGTATTATATGTGTGTGTGTCTCTGTGTATATGTGTGTGTGTTATACGTGTATGTGTGTGTGCCTGTGTGTATGTGTGTGTGCCTGTGTTGTATATGTGTGTGTTATATGTGTATGTGTGTGTGCCTGTGTGTATATGTGTGTCTGTATTATATGTGTGTGTGTGCCTGTGTTGTATATGTGTGTGTGCCTCTGTGTGTATGTGTGTGTGTTATACAAGTATGTGTGTGTGCCTGTGTGTGTGTGCACTCCCTTGTTTCAGCACTCATGCAGTACATAATTGTCCTTTTTGTGGTCTACTTAGTGCCACATGGGTGTTTTGTTTTTTGTTTCTCATTTTTGTGCTTTTTGCTTATGGTTTTTCAGTTTAAAACACTCTGCATGCATACTGCTACAGTGCTGTCCAGGACAAGAAGGCTGTGATGTGTCTTATGGAGAAAACAGGTGTGTTAGATGAGCTTGCTTCAGGCATGAGTTATAGAGCAGTTAGCTGCAAGTTCAGTGTTAACAAATCAACTCTAACCAGTCATGTGTCACTTAACAGTGGGGGTTCGTTCTGAGAAATGCATCTTTCAGCAATGTTGTTATTGTGTAGACATTGTAGAGTGTTCTTACCCACACCTAGATGGTCTAGCCTACTACACACTTAGGCTGTGTGGTACACCCTATTGCTCCCAGACTACAAACCTGCACACCGTGCTACTGTACTGAGTACTGCAAGCAGTGGTAACACAATGGTAGGTATTTGTGTATCTAAACATAGAAAAGCTGCAGTGGAAATACAGTCTTGTAATGTGATAGAACCAATACCATCGGTCCGCCACTGACTGAAATGTCTTTACGAGGCACATGATTGTATATTTAATAAGTTGTCTTTACCCGGAAACACATATAAAACAAAGTTATGTATTGATCGATTGATGAAAATATGACCGGAGGATTGCAGTACCTGAACCCTGTATTTCCCCAGGAGCAGTGGCTCAGCATTCAATAATTCAAGATTTGAGGTGATTTTCTAGAACACGAGGACAGTGAAGAGAAAGAACCCACTGTACTTGGGTGAGCCTGGCCTCTTAGTGAAAGCAGATTCCTCCAAATCAATGATGAACGAGAACTTCATGTAAATTTGTTCTCAAACTTGGGCGCACATTGAATTAACTGTGAATCTTTTAAAAAGGATCACTGACACCTGCAGACACTACCCTTCTCAGGAGTCTGTACTAATCAGATTGGTAAGAAGTCCAGGCATCAGCATTTTCAAGAACCTCCAGGTGGTTCTCCATACATCCAGGGTTAGAAATCTCCAGTGTATTAAGGAAGTCAAACAACTCAATAGCAGAAAAACGAATAATCGATTTTTAAAATAAGCAAAAGAATAGAAGAAACGTTTCTCAAAAGAAGACATAAAAATGGCCAACAGGTATTTACAAGAATGTTCAACATCACTAATTATCAGAAAAAGGCAAATCAAAACCACAATGAGATATCACCTCACACCTGTTAGAATGACTACTATCAAAAAGACAAAAAATAAGAATTGTTGGTTAGGATGTGAAGAAAGGAGAATCAGTACATACTGTTGGTGGGAATGTAAATTAGTAAAGCCATTAGGAAAACAGTATAAACAGTGTAGAGATTCCTCAAAAAGCTACAAATAGAACTACGATACGATTCAGCCATCCAGCTACTAGGTATATATCAAAAGGAAGTAAAATCAGTACATCAAAGAGACACCTGCACTCCCACGTTTATTTCAGCTTTAGTCACAGTAGCCAACTTACGAATCAACCCAAAAGTCTATCAGTGGATGAATGGATAAAGAAAATGTGGTACACGTAGGCAGTGGAATAGTATTCAGCCATTGAAAAGAAGAAAATCCTGTCATTTTTGACAACGTGGATAAGCCTGAAGGACTTCATGTTAAGTAAAATAAACCAGACTCAGAAAGGCAAATGCTGCGTGAGCTCTCTCATGTGTGGAATCTAAAAGGTTGATTTCATAGGAGTAGAACAGTGGTTACCAGAGGCCGGGAGGGAAGGGGCAGGAAGATGGAAAGAGTGTGGTGACTGGACACAAAGCTAGTTGGACAGAAGAAGCATGTGCTGGGGTTCTGTTGCACAGTCGGTGACTGGAGTTGGCAATCATGCATGGCACATTTCCAAGTAGCTAGAAGAGAAGTTTTTCAGTGTTTTTACCAGAAAGAAATAACATGTGTTTGAGGTGATGAATATGCTAATTCCCCTGATTTGATAATTACACAATGTATGCATGCACCAAAACATCACATGGCACCCCATAAATAGGTACAATTATCATCTCTCAATTTAAGAAAGAATGAAAATGCCCAGTGTAACCACAGCACCAGCTGGAATCTTTCCTAGAAACAAAACCAGAGTGTCCTAAAAGTGAACGAAAGCTGCCCCCACACTCCTAGAAGCTCAAAGATATCTGCTGGTTTCTCCACATGCAACTTCCCTCCCACCCGCTTTAAGCATCAAGGCTGGCTTCGAACCGTGTGATCCGAGGTCCCATCCTGGACAAGATTCCCCATGTGTAACCTCCAGTGTGGCCCAGTGACCAGAAGTGGTTTCTGGGGTCTGGCTTTCTGGACTCAAACCTCACTACACACCTGCTGTCCCATGACCTTAGAAAATCACACACCATGGCCATAGCGTGGAGACGGTGACACTTCACCTTCCATGAAATTCTTTTGAGATTAAAAGAACACAAGCACATGAGCTGTTTGCACCTGGCCTGGCATGTCTTTACTGAATTTGAGGGAGCTGAGAATGTTACCTTCTTGTTTTCTTTGCCCGAGTTGGAGCCAATGGGAAAAGACAGAGTGGGGACAGGTGCTTGCTGATCAGGCCATGGGGGCTGAAAGAGCTGATTTGAAGAGGTGGACAAGGTGGGTGGCCAGGGCCTTCTCCCTGTGAGTCCCAGGAGAGAGGCAGCTCCTGCTCCGTCGTGGGCTGGAAAAGCACAGGATCTCCAGGTGGATCTAAGCAGCTCCTTGACCTTGGTACATCTGTGGGGAATTCACTCCTAGTCTACCCTTAGTGCCCAGCATAGGGGATCAGAGCTCCAATGCTGTAGGAAGGCACTCAGATAACAAAATGCCCAAATAAATGATAAAATCCCAGGGAAGTATGGACGTCTCTATGTCGAGTATGAAATGTGTTCTCTCCCAGCTTTTCCTCTGCTCTGCCTCAGGTGGAGAGGTGGCTGCCGTCGGAGAGGTGAGGTTGTTCTGCAGCTGCATCTCATGCTGTCTTTGCCCAGAATGAATATATTAGTAGTTCCTGTGGGGCCTGTGGAATTGTTTCAGATAAAGCAATATCCACGTGCACCTTGCTTTCTGAAGGGTTACTGAGACACCAGATAGCATCAGATCACAGACTCTGCACCCCACAAATGCAGATCACCTAGGCTCAGGGTAGTCATCTGCAGAAGTGTGTGCTGCCCAAGGCCAACCAGGGACTCCACAGCATCAAGGTCAGCTGTCCAGCATCTGTGACCTGCAGCCTGAAACTCAGCCATGCCTCACAGACCAGCAAGAGTCCAAAAACCCATTGGCCTCTCTGATCTCCCTGCCTTCTCCAGTTCCTCTTGGAAGTTTCTTTCCATCTCATGCAGGCCACACAGAATCTCTCATTTCCATTTTCCTTTCCAACCCTGAGTGTCTGGCTTCAAGGTGTGGGGACAGCATTCTCAGGGCTGGGCCATGGGACTGCCCGATTGCCTCTCTCATTCACCCCCCTAAACTCCCACAATGGCTCCAGCAGGACAATCACCCTGCACCGCCCTTTGCTGGAACTCCTTGTAACATTTACTAGAATATAATTTGCTAAGAAACCAAATGTCTTGTAAAGTGTGTTCATGTACCATGTCATCGAAGGAGTGTAGTAACTGATTTACCAAAGGAGACTTGGTCTAAAATAACTCATCTTAACGCAGCCTCACACTGCGAACCTCTGGAAAAGCATCCTAACAAGATTCCAACAGAAAGTGCGTACTCTTTCATGTCTCACACTGGCTTGTGATTAGTTTTCCTTTAAAATATGTCTTAAGTTTATTTCCTTGCAGGTTAACAGTAATTCAGCCCTGAGGTGTTGGTCAGGAAGGCAGAAACCAGCGACCCAGAAAGAGAAAAGCTCCTTCCTGGCCATGGGCTTCTCCTCCAGGGAGAGGCCCCCAGTCCCTCCCTGCCGTCCGCGGGTGGCTGCAGCATATGGCGCAGCAGCTGGAGAGTAGGGTGCCATGCTGCTATAATGAGACCCCTTGAATCATTAAATAGCATTACAAAGGAAAAAGGCCTTCTACAAACAGAACCCTATATTTAAGTTCATGAATCAATTAATCTTTAAAACACAGAGTTCACTTAATAAGCTGGCATCAGAGGACAGCAGCTACATAAGACGTGGAAGTCAGGGCGACCACAGTGTCAGAACCCCGCATCTGGCAGGATTTGTAGCCATGCTATCTTGAGAGACAACAAATCATGAGAAAGCAAAACAAGGGTCCTGCAGCTCCATCCTCAAAGACTCTTTCCTCTCAACCCCCAAAATAGACCCACAACTCGCTCAGTCGCAGGCACCAGGTGCGTGGCAGGTGACAGAAAGCCCAGGGCCCCGAAACTCTGGTCCGTCTGGGAACAGGACTGTGAGAGAATGCAGGACACCTTCTTAGTAAGGGCGAGCGCGCAGTCTGCTATGACTGCTACGCGCTTCAGCTCATGGAATATTGATGCGTCCACGCTCTCGGCCAAGGTGAGATGGAAACTCACACAATTAAAGATTTATTTTTGTCAGTTTGGACAGAATTAAGGGCCACACCCAGCTTTTTCTAATTTTCCCCGCAAGTTCACAGAACCCAGGAGTCACGTGTAAAGTAAGAGCTTAGATTTTCTCTTCAGTGAACTTGCCTATGTTTCTTTAAATTTTCTTATGCAGTATACTTTTATTACGGTTTTATTGTCATTATTTGGCCTCTTCATTTTCAAACAGGTTTTTGTTTTGTTTTGTTTTACATGCTCACTGTTTTGAGGAAAAGAGAGTTGAAGTCCATGAATCTCTGTAATGATCTATGATTGGGTGGAATCCAGAGCAAACTGGTCTTTGTCTTGCTGGTCTCCTCTGCGCTTCTAAGAGTCCTCCTCCATAACACACACACAGAAAGACACAACACACACAGACACACACACACACACAGACACACATACAGCAACACACAAAAGCACACACACACAGACACAAATACAGAGACACAAAGACACACAGAAACACACACACATAAAAACACACAGACACACACATAGACACACACATGCAAACACAGAGACATCCAGACACACACACACAGAGACACAGACAGACACACAGACATAGACACACACAGAAACACATGCAGACACACAAACACACAGAGATACACACACATACAGACACACAAACAGGCACACAAACACAGAGACACAAATAGACATACAGACACACACACAGAGACACGTGCAGACACACACAGACACACACAAACACACACAGACACACATAAAGACACAGACAGATACATAAACACACACATGCAAACACACATAGACACACAAACAGAGACAGACACACAAACACATACACAGACACACACAGATACACAGGTGCACACACACACAAACAGAGACACAAACAGACACACAGAGACACACATACACAGGCACACACAGAGACACATGCGGTCACGCAGTCACACACAGACACACGCAGACACAGACACCTACACACACAGAAACCCACACACACAGACACACACAAACACGTGCAGACACAACAAAAACACATGCACATACAAACACAAACATAAACACGCACATGCAAAGACACACACCACAAACACATACACACACACAGACACACACAAACACATGCGCCCCATGGGTAAAATAACACACCAGAATCCAGAGCAAAAAATCAAATGAATTTCTAAGTACAGGCATTTTCATGGTTGCGATTGTTGGTTATACCTTTTTATTTTGCTTTGTTTTTAAGTATAAAGCAGAATCAGTTTTTGGGAAAGACAGAACGTTTTGGTTTTTAAGACTAGGATTTTTCCATAAAACAGTGTTTTAGGAAGGGCAGATTGTTGTTCTTTAAATTAGTTGAATATGCAGAGCCTGAGCCTTGAACTCGGAGTTCATCCAGGAGCAAGAGTCAGGAGAAATTTTTCCTAGCCAGGGAAGCTCAATTCAAAACTGTTCTCCTGGACTCTGAAGAAAGTAACATTTGCAGAAATTAGGGAAGAACCGATATAATCAAGGCAGAGGTGGAATCCTCCTTCCCATCACCCTCTCTGCAGCCTGAGGCAGGAGGGAAGGAGTGGCCAGACCTCCACCAAGGACCCCCAAGAAGGGACCGGCCCTGCCTGTCCAGCATGCAGGGCATCAGGAGAGGCCCCCACCAGTGCTGTCTGCAGCTGGAGGGCTGCAGGGAGCTTGTGTCTGGTGAGGGACCCCAGAAAGTGTGTGTGCCCTCAGAGGGGAGTCCACATTGCTAAGGGAAGGCAGGCCAGCTTCTTCCTCTGTGACCAGGTGTGTGTCCCGAGAGACACAGCCTGTGTCGGCTGAAGGACACTGGAGATGACCTAGGAGAAGGTGGGTGACCACCGATGCCAGGAGCCATATCAGGGAAGCTGCCATGATGGGTCCACAGCGTGCCCAGTGCCCCAGGGAAAGGATACAGATGCAGCTTTGAGGAGGAGGAGGAGCCTGGGACTTGAATGGGAAATCACTGAATTTGATGAAATACTCCTGTAAAATTAAAATCAGGCGATTTTTCATCAAGCAGAAATGGAAGTAAGAAAACACCAAGTCAATTAATACAAAATGTGGGAAGTTCTGTGGTCAAGGGTAGACTTCTTGCAAGTCTGCCATTCTATGCAGTAGACACTTCCAATGACCCCCCCAGACACAGGTTATAAGAACGTGTAAAAGAGACAGATTTCAGCAGCATTTCAGAAACCTGAACGTGCCTCTCAACAGCTCCAGAAGCAAGTGAAGCAAAAGCTAGCCTTAAAGGAAATTATATTTTCCAAACAGGTGTTGGAAAAATAAAGTACCTCCATTTCAAACAAAGTAATAACACCAATAGGAGCTGTCACTATGGACAGGAAAGTGTGTCCTGCTGTGGTTTTCAAACTCTGGGCTGTGACCCACAGCAGGTGCTGGAAGCAACTCACTGGCTTTTGCCAGCATTTTAATAACAAAATAAGAGTGAAACAGAAGAGAAAATACCAGACTGTACCGCGGGTGGTAAAGCCAAGCATTCCTACGTGATACTGTGTGTGTACAATTTCTAACAGTAGTTTGTAATCTGGGATCTGAAAGCCACTGAAATAATGCGCCATCTTTGAAATAAATTATTAATACATTTATGTTATTTTAACCATAGAATGCTTCCCATTGTAATTTTGGATTATCCAAGCATTCCAGTTGTCTATTGTTGTGTAACAAACTACTCCAAACTCAGTGACTTAAAAGAACCACTGTTGGCCAGGCGCAGTGGCTCATGCCTGTAATCCCAGCACTTTGGGAGGCCGAGGTGGGCAGATCACCTGAAATCAGGAGTTCGAGACCAACCTGACCAACATGGTGAAACCCATCTCTACTAAAAAAATACAGAAATTAGCCAGGTGTGATGGTGTGCATCTGTAGTCCCAGCTACTAGGGAGGCTGAGGTGGGAGAATCACTTGAACCCAGGAGGCGGAGTTTGTGGTAAGCCGAGATGGCACCACTGCACTCCAGCCTGGGTGACAGAATAAGACTCTGTCAGACAAAAACACACAAACAAACAAAAAAATAAACAAACACAAAAACACTATTTCATACTCCATGATTTGGTGAGGAGAGTCAGGAATTGTGCAGGGCTCAGCTGGGTGGTTCTTCTGTTCTCAGGGGCAGGGACAGAGGCCCTCCAGTGATGCTCAGGTGGCAGATGGCTGCTGTGGGGGACTCAGGAAGGCACGCCTCACATGCCTGGTTTGTGGAGTGGCTGGAAGCCTGAGCTCAGCTGGGACTTTTGACCTGAGCATCCACATGTGGCCCTCTGGTGCAGTGGGCTTGGGGCAGCTGTATTTCTGATGTGACAGCTCAGGACGGCAGTGGGTTTTTGAAGTTAGAGCCTGCGTTGTCTTTTATGACCTGGCCTCAGAAGTCACATAACATCACTCCTGCTCCACTCTGTTGGTTTAAGTGGGATCCAGGGGTAAGGACATGTGGGCTCCACCTTCCTAGGGAGGCAGGCCAATGAATTTGCAGCCATGCAGATAAAGCAGCCACACCCCACCAGACGTTGTAGGGCTTTCCAGGATGGCTGAAATCTCCTCATAGAGTAGTATGTTCTAATGAGAGTACCTGCACTGATGAGCTGTAATCCATAGCTAGGCACCAACATTTGCTGGACTTAGCAGACTACATCATGTACTATCAGTTCTTAATTCTCAGTTGCAAATTCAGGGTATATGAACTTGAATTATTTTCAGCAGTTAGGAAAAGCCTATCTATGAACAGATAAACTCATCATCTACTCTTGATGAGTTTGGTAGCCTCCGTGCATCCTCAGTCATGCATCTCACAGAGTTGTTATACATAAATAGAAGTCTGCAGAGGAAGCACGATGTATAGCAACATCCTGAAACATCATCTCATGTTGCAACAAGTGATCAAAGTCACAGGGTCTGAATGTCAGCTTCAGAAACCCAGGGGCCCCTGACATTCTGTGTGCCATGTGGAGTGCCATGGGTGTGCAGCTTATTTCCATTTCCTAATGAAGTAAAACAGTCTGCAAAGGATTAGAAGCTATTGCCTGTGTAGTTGTTTCATGATTTCCTGGGTCTTAACTGTAAAATAATTAGGAAAACTGGAATGCTGGTATGTTATTTCTTTTCTTTTTCTTTTTAATTTGGTAAACTGCTACTCCAAAATATATTTTAGTTAGAAGCTATACTTCTAAAAAAGATGATGAAAAACCATAAACGTGCTGGTGAATAAATTCCATTTTGTTTGTTTTACATTTTTAAAACCATAGAGGGCAGAAGTTTCAAACTGATTTCAGAAGCCTCCTTGAGTATTTTCCCCTAATGTAAGAATGTTTTTCTATCCATCATCTATGTCACAGTGACTTTCAAAAACAGGGTTTTCTGTGGCACTTCTGTTGTCATTTATAATATGTTTCTGCAATATTTTACAGAGTTTTGCAGACCTTAACAATAATGTTATTTAAAACCTTCCTTCTTATTCTCAATTCTCACTACATTCTTTTTTGGCTGAGAATTAGAAAAGTTGTTGGAGCTGTTTTAACTCATCTCTTCAGATTTATAGATTGAGAAATAAATGAAAGACAGATAATGGATGATAGATAGATAGATGGATAGATAGATAATGGATCATTATAGACAGATGATAGATAGATGTAAAACAAAATAAGTAGAGCTGAGATGCTGCATAGAATTCTTGATGTGAAGTAGCTGAACTGGACTTTGGCTCTTTAGTGAAACAATGGCCAGAATGCGTGTATTGATGAATTATCCTACATTCAATGCACACCCTGTGCCAGCCTCTGTGCCCTGTCTGAGACACTCTACACCACACTGTGAGGGGACACAGTTGTCCTCTCCATGTCACAGGGGAAGGGGCAGTGACCCAGAGGTTCAGAGACCACCTCACTTATCTCGGCTGATTGGCTGGCCCTGGGCCAATGGACAGCAGAGCCGGTCCCTGAGCAGGGGCTTACAGAGCTGGGAACCAGCTCCCTTCAGTGGAGATGTCTGGGTCTCACTAGGAAGGAAAAATGCTTTATTTCTTTTTCTCTCTTTTGTTTCTATCTTCTAAAGCAGAGTTCTGCAGCCTGGGTACCCTTTGGCTCTGGGGCTGGAAGGTTCTCTGTTGATGGGGCAGTCCTGGGTATTGTAGCTTATGATGCCAGTGGCCTACCTGGCCTCTCCTCACCCATAGCAGCAGCACCCACGCTGGTCGTGACATCCCAAAATATCCCCAGACATTGTTTAATGTCCCCTGCGGGAGCAAAATCACCCTCCACCCAAGTTGAGAATCACTGTTCTAAATTAACCAAACTGCCTGTTACGATGTCTATAATTAAAGTTGTGCATTTTTAACACAGAATTTTCATAAATGTAGGAAATCAAATAGAGTTTTCTCTTCTAAACGGTCCTTTTAAAAACTTCTTCGAAAGCAAACACGTCCCCTACAACAGATGCTCACCCTGAGGAAACCTGACTGTTGAGTTATAATCGGGTCATCTTCAGTTGTGTCCTGGCAGATTCTCCAGGGGCACGGCCTTGAGGGTGACCGGAGTGAGTGTGGCCCTGCCGTCCGCCTCCTCCCACCCCGGGACACCGCGTCCCTCCTTGTGGACGGGGGAGAACATTTTCACGGTGTTCACACCATTTTGCCGGCTGTCACAGGTACAAACTACCTGGATATTTAGATACAAGAGCATCTAACAGGG
The DNA here is from genome assembly GCF_007565055.1 of Rhinopithecus roxellana. Lineage (NCBI taxonomy): Eukaryota > Metazoa > Chordata > Mammalia > Primates > Cercopithecidae > Rhinopithecus > Rhinopithecus roxellana. Next base: position 15,777,358 of record NC_044551.1, on the reverse strand, counting down.
AACCATCAATCTTTTATGGTAAGAGAGTACATAAATTATAAACAAATATGTCCTTTGGTCTCGTAGAACAGCATAATGATCAAAGAGACACAATAGAAATGCATTTGCTTCTGCAGTCGGCGTATTCCCCCAGCTCGTGGGCTGTGCTGACGGACAGCCTGGGAGCTGGCAGCTTTTGTTCCATCTGTCAGAGTATACTTACCTCCTGTTGTTTTAAGTAATCAATATGGGGCCTGAAATCACCTACTGCTACCTCCGCTACCTCCTATTTTGTCCACTCATAAATTATGGATCGCTGCACAACATCAAGTCTACAATTTCGATTGCATTTGCTAATCATTGATCAATAATTCAGGAGCCTCTCCTCCTTCAAGGGCCCCTGGTTTCCTGCGGCATACGGCACCGGGCTGACAGCAGGCAGCAGAGGCGTCCCTTATCACAAAGAGCAGCCGCAAAAACAACTTGTTTAGAGTTGTTTCTTCTCCTTCCCCTTCTTATTTTTCATGAGGGTGACTTTGTACTTCTGTTCGGCGCCTTCCTCCGCTTGTTAGCTCTAATGACGGCCGTGGCTGCCGCCGCAGAATCCAGCCACAGCCCTGTTGGTTCGGTTTGCATAGACAGGGCACTTAGCAAAACGGTGTCTTTTTGTTTTATTTTGTGGCTCGATGTTCTTGTGTTTGTCACTGGACTGAATCCTGGGAGGCGGTGGGAGGAAGTGTCTCGTTCCCTGTTTGCACCACACGACCCTACATCTGTGGGCGTGCAGCTGGGACACAAACCCCTCATTGTGCCTCTTAAACTCACACACGTGCTCGCTGCAAGTCCGGAGGGAGACCCGCTACCCTTCAGAAGACTCCTTGGCAGAACAAACCCGAAACGTGGAGCTATTTTAAAGGCTCGCTCTGATGCTTTTGTTGTGTTTTTAGGTCTGTTTTCTGTTTTAATCCACTTCTCTATGTTTGTGTTTCTGTGCTTTCATTGAGATGGTGAAGTTAAAAATAATGAGGCTTTCATACACGCTTTTGCAGTTTTATTAGAAAGTGTCATCTTCTTCTAACCTCTTGGAGGACAGTGACGTTGGACCGTCTCCTGTGGAACCTGCAGCTCACAGGATGCCTGTTATTGATGGAGAAAGACAGAGGAACGGAAAGCAGAGTGTGGAGGAGAAGCGATCAGGTTTCCAGGAGCCATTCAGCAATGAATTTCTGGGAAACCTTTTTCACAAAAGGCAGCCACAGAGGGCCCTGGAGGTTGCCTGTGCACTGGGCACAACCCACCCGCCCCTTCTGAAGGAGCAAAAGAGCATGAAGGGGCCTTTGTCATCCCCCAGAGCCTCAGGCCTGTCTCCCCCTCCTCTGCAGCCCGCTGAGGGAAGCCGCGCCCTGCAGCCTGGCCTTCTGTAGAAGCCGCTGGCCTCACCCATTGTCACCGGCCCAGCAGGGGAGCTGTGGCCACAGGAGGCTCTCAATAACTTAAAAATTGTAAAAAGAGAAACAGCAGGAAGGCCAGAGGGGAGGGCGAAAGGAAAAGGTTTAAGACAATCTTGTGGCAAGAAGCGTACAGGGCGGGGGTGTGGGGTGAGGGAGGGAAACGAAACTTTTTTTTAAGTGGAAAGAGAGAAAGGGGAAACAGGAAATGGCTTTAAAAATTTAAGTGAAAGTGAAGACAATCAGAATAAGATTGGAAGCAAAGAAGGCGATGAGAAAAGTAAAGGAGACCAGGAAAGAGAGCCTGCACACCATCTTTGCAGTCCTGTCACCTGCCTCTCCTCATCCTCTCTCACCTCCTCCTGATCCCGTCCTGGGCACAGCACCCACCCCACTGGGTCCCCTGGGAGACCACAACTGTCAGTTGACTAGCACGTGCCTGTAGCTGGTTTGGAGTTGAAAATAGAGAATAAAATACAATATCATTTCCCAAAGGAAAATCCTTGGCATTGCCCAAATGACCAGGTGTAAGTCCCTCTCCTGCCCAGTCCACTCCTACTCTAATTACATCAGGGTCCAGCTCCCAAACTTTTCTACCCACCCTCATGCAAGAGAAGTGGTGGAGGTGGTGCTGGCAGGTGCATGCTAATGTTTATGAGGCCGAAACGAACCTCTCTCGCTCACCAGCAACTGGAGAACACGCCTCTGACTGGAGAAGGTCTACCCCACTCCTCCAAGGGATCCTCAAAGACCCTGGTTACTCGGGTGATGCTGAGGAGTTTCCTTTGGGAAATGATATTGTATTTAATTCTCTATTTTCAACTCCAAACCCGTTACACGTGCATGCTAGTCAACCAGCAGCTGTGGTCTCCCTTGGTTTGATGAGAGGAGGGGACGGATTTGATACCACGACATCTTGAGAAACTCAAAGACATTCCCCTTCTCATTTCCTGTGGCCTGCCAGCAGGAAAGGATCATCTCCAAGGATCCCCTTAGTTCTGGGGTTTGGATTCTGTTCCGTGAACTGGCTTGAGCTCCTCAGAAGGAACTGCTCAGAGATACACACACAGATGCGCGTACACACACAGTCACACACACACACATACACACACGCTCATCTGCTGGGGCCGTCCTTCAGCAGAAGAAGCTCTGGGCCCCTCACCCAGAACTCAGCATCTACACCCAGGGAACTAATCTACTAACAATGATGGGGGCAGCTCTGTTCAACATAGAGAAACTCAAAGTCCCTTCTGCTGTCAGACTGGGAGCCTCTCTACATCAAACAAGAAACATCCCCAGTGACCTCCGTCACCATGATGCCTCTGGTTTATCATACCAGAGTCCTTTAAGACCCTCAGGAGTTACATCTTATAATAAGTCCTATGAATCACATGCATTGTCAACACTTTTATTTTCCCCAAATTATCCATCCATTACTCTATCTATCATCTGTTTATCAATCCATTTATCCATCCATCTATCCATGTATCCATCCATCCATCCATCCATCCATCCATCCATCCATCCATCCATGTGCCTATTTATCTATCTACCTACCTATTCATTTATCCATCCATCCATCCATCCATCCATCCATCCACCATCTATCCTCCCATTTATCTATCTATCTATCTATCTATCTATCTATCTATCTATCTATCTATCTATCTATCTATCTAACCTACCTATCTATCCATGCATCCATTTATCTATCTATCCATTTATCCATCTATCCATTTATCCATCCATCTACCCATCCATCCATCCATACATCCTCCCATTCATCTATCTATCTGTCTATCTATCTTTCATTCATTCATGCATCCATCCATCCATCCATCCATCCATCCATCCATCCATCCATCCATCCATTAGCTATCTCTCTATCTATCATCCATTCATCTGTCATCTATCTATTCATTTATCCATGTATCCATTCATCCATCCATCCATCCATCCATCCATCCACCCACCCATTCATTCTTCCATCCATCCATCCATTCATCCATCCACCCATCTCTCCATCTATCCATCCATCCATCCAGTCTGACTATCTATCTATCATCTATCTATCTTTCTATTATCTATCTATCTATCTATCTATCTATCTATCTATCTATCCATTAATCTTATCTATCCATCCATCCATCTGTCCATCCAGTCATCTATCTGTCTGTCTATCTATCTATTGTGATATTTCTCATTAGCAATTGCCTTTTTTCTTTCAATATATAAATAATTCACAGTTTTCCAATAAACTAACTGTGGGGGCACTGCTGTTAGCCTGTGTCTTTTAAGTTTTCACTTCTTTTTCAGTGATAGATTCAGATTGTCCCAGCCCACTCTGTGTCCTTTTTGAGGAGCAGAAGGGTTTGGATTTGTTGGGTTCTGAGGATCTGTTACAGACGTTGACCTGCTAGCAGCACTGACTGGTGGTTGGGATAAGAGTGACTACTCTAATAATTCCCAGGAAGAATGCAGTGGTGTTTCCCTTTCCCGTCATGCCTCTCAGGGAAGCTCAGAAAACACCAGGCCAAGCTTTGCATGGTTGTGGGGATGCACACCACGTCGTGGTGTCATCAGCTGCTGCAAAGCCCTTTGCCCTTGTCCACTGGCCACCTCGGTCCAGGTGTCCCAGCCGTGAAGCCATCTGAGGCTTGAACTGCCTGTCACCTGCTGCTGGTGCCTACTCCCTCTCATTATTCTCACTTCACCTGGAGGCTCAAGCCCTGGGATTGGAGTGCACAATCATGGGGACAGGGACCCATGTACTCAGTGTCACACGTCACACAACCGGTGGCCCAGACAGCGGTCCGGTCTGCAGGCTTCACATATGCGTGCTGCGTTCAACTGACTTCATTAGCAACATAGAGGCCACGAGCAAAGAATCCCTTCCTGGGGCAGACAGAAGAGCCCCACAGCCTCATTCTTGTCCCTGTGCACCTGGGAACCCGGGCTCACTGTGACCAGCAATTGATGAGTTTAACTTTGACCTTTATAGTGTGTTTTCTCTTTTTCAAAAAGTCTGTGCTTTCTCCTATTTTGTTAAAACCTCTGGGTCTTCCTCTTGGATCTCTTGTGCGGTATGTGCCTGTGTGCACGCATGTGTGTGCGGGCTCTGCTGTGTGTCTGTGTGTGTCTGTGTGGTGTGTCCCTGTGTGCACACATGCATGTGTGGACTCTGCTATGCATGTCTGTATATTGTGTGCTGCGCACGCGTGTGCCAACTCTGATGTGCATGTCTATGTATTGTGTTGTGTGCCTGTGTGCATGCTCGCATGTGCGGACTCTGCTGTGCATGTCTGTGTATTGTGTGCCCGTGTGCATGCTTGCGTGTCTGTGTAGTGTGTGCCTGTGTGCATGTTTGTGTGTATAGACTCTGCTGTGCGTGTCTGTGCAGTGTGTACCTGTGGTACCTGTGTACATGTTTGCATGTGCAGACTTTGCTGTATGTGTCTGCGTAGTGTGTGCCTGTGTGCATGCTCATGTGTATGGACTCTGCTGTGCGTGTCTGTGTAGTGTGTGCCTGTATACATGTTTGCGTGTGCAGACTGCTGTGCGTGTCTGTGTAGTGTGTGCCTGTATACATGTTTGCGTGTACAGGCTCTGCTGTGCGTGTCTGTGTAGTGTGTGCCTGTGTACATGTTTGCATGTACAGACTCTGCTGTGCGTGTCTGTGTAGTGTGAGCCTGTGTACATGTTTGCATGTACAGACTCTGCTGTGTATGTCTGTGTAGTATGTGCCTATGTACATGTTTGCATGTGCAGACTCTGCTGTGCGTGTCTGTGTATTGTGTGCCCATGTGCATGCTTGTGTGTCTGTGTAGTGTGTGCCTGTGTGCATGTTTGTGTATACAGACTCTGCTGTGCGTGTCTGTGTAGTGTGAGCCTGTGTACATGTTTGCATGTGCAGACTGCTGTGCATCTATGTAGTTTGTGCCTGCGTACATGTTTGCATGTACAGGCTCTGCTGTGCATGTCTGTGTAGTGTGTGCCTGTGTACATGTTTGCGTGTGCAGACTGCTGTGCATGTCTGTGTAGTGTGAGCCTGTGTACATGTTTGCGTATACAGACTCTGCTGTGCGTGTCTGTGTAGTGTGAGCCTGTGTACATGTTTGTGTGTGCACACTCTGCTGTGCGTGTCTGTGTGGTGGAGCAGCACCTCCTGATGGGACAAGAGTGAAAGCACCCACAGGCAAGTCCATGGTGTTGCCTCTAAGTCCTGGATGTGTCCCCCTTCCAGCCAAACACAGCCACGATGTTTTCCTATGGTCTTTGTCAGCGTGGCCTGCGGGGCACCAGGACCAGGAGAGGGTGGTGGCTGGGGTCTTCGGAGGCCTGAGCAAAGGCTTTTGTAAGCTCAGATGAAGTGGAACTGAATGGCTTTTTTCAGTCCAATTTAAAATGATGGGTTTTGGCTCCCTCTGGCCCAAGCCCTTTCTGTTCCACCACAGACTTTATGACAACAAGAAAGCAGTTGTGGGCCCCTCTGAATCAGCCTCACAGATGTTTTCTCAGAGAAATCAGGCATATGTATAGGGTAGCTTCCATCTTCCTTTCTCTTTAAACATCAGCACAACTAACGGTGGAGGAGAGGAAGGGGTCGTTTTCATGTATCCCCCATACCCATCCTGGGTTCTGAAATGTCTGCACATGAACAGAATTACAGCACACCGTCCACTCCACTGCCATCCAAGAAGGCTCAGGGCTGAGTGGTATCCATGTGCTCTGAGCTAACATTAGTGGGGACTAGCCCCAATCTTGGGGTGCTCTCAGTCTGGCTAGGGAAGAAAGCCACTAAACAAAGACCAGTAACCCCACCAGGGGTGTTGGGGCCCAGCTACAGTGGGAAGATGCTGCAGAGGACACAGAGTGAGGAGCCCTGCTGTCCCAGAGCTGGGGCAGAGGCCATGGAGGTGGCCTTGTAGGAGGGGTGAGGATGGCCCATGTGGCTCCCTCCAGGACAGGGAGCCAAGAGGTCCAGAGGCCTGTTCTCCCCATGGAACAGGGAGGTCCCGAGATCCCAGAGTGCCTGTGACTCTCCCTTCACCCCAACCTCAGTAGCAGCTCTGGGGGCAAGTCACACAGCTGAGCAACATGCTACTGTCTGTGAAGAAGTGTGAAGTTTCTCCAAACAGCCCCTTTGATGTTCTTCAAATACTTGATTCTTTGACCTTCCTGGGGTTGGATTAACTGTGGAGCCTGGGAAGAAGCAAGTCAAGTTCAGATTCTTTATAGTTACGAGTCCTGTCTTCACATACCCACTATTTATGTCAAGGGCCAATGGCTGTGAGTGCACTTTCTAATCTGTAAAGTGCATGGTGATTGACAGGGCTGCCCTGGTCATTCCTTTCTGTCCTGCCCCTGGGTACCTGCCTCAAGTCACTCCACAGTCCAGACCTGCACCACTGTGTGCTGTAGCCACACAGGCTGCTGGACGTTCAAAAACTGGCCAGCATGACGGAGGACCTGAACTCGAAATGTCAGTCTTAATTAACTTATGCTGAGATTTTATGTCTGAAGCTGAGTCAGCTATTTTCCTCTTAAACACAATTTGACTTTTTTTTTTTTTTTTTTGCTAAGACTGCATTTCACTTAAGCGATTAAAAATGTGGCACTGATATGAGATGCAATATAAATGTTAGATGGTCACAGATATTAAAGGCTTTGTCCAGTTAAAAATGCAAAATATCTCAATAATTATTCATGTTAATGATTCATGGAAGTAATATTTTGTCTATACTGAGAGCTTTTCTTTTTAAATTATATACGCTTCTTTTTACTACCCAAAAATGGCTCCTAGATAGCTGTAAATCACCTCGGTGGTCCCTATTTTATTTTCACTGGCCGACAGGGATCCAGAGGGAAGGAGTTAGGTCTCAGGATAAAGAACACATAAACTCTAAGTGGGACAGGACCAGCATTCCTCCTCTGAGTGTCTCGTGGAACTGAGAGTCCCTCTCATGCTCGCTCTCTCCTTCAGAGGTGGCCGGTTATGAACTGGCCAAGGGCAAGGACTCCTGGAGGCAGCTCACGTATGTTTGGGCAAAGTGTGCTTTCTCTTCCATTCTGCCTCCTTTGTTCTCCCTGGCAGTGGTTAAGGAGCCACGCAGCCCTCTTCCTACCTTGAAGCTATGCAGGAGAAGACACGAGCAGCGGAATGTCCAAGGAAACCCTGTGACATGAGGCCTTGGGGGTCCTGGGGGCCGAACACGCACACCTGGATTTTCCAAAAGAATTTGAAATGGGCTGAGGAATTAACTTACCCTAAATACTTTTCATATTTAATCACGTTCTAACAGGATTAAACTGAGCAGTTGTGGAAATTGGTAAACAGAGCATGTATCAGAAAATCTAACAACAGACCTAAAACTCATTCAAAGTTTGCTGATCATTTGAGGTGTCTGCTCTTTAGAAGTTTCTAAATGGAAAATATCAAATACACGATATTGTCTATTCATTATTTGATCATAAATTAAGAATTGGAAATAAGGATTCCTGCATATCCACATGCTCTTGGACAACGACTTGTTTTTATAAACATTTTTGAATAATTACCGTTGGAGATCTCTGGGTGCCTCTGACGACCTCTCCAGGCTCCATCCCACAGGCAAAGAGCCTGAAGTTTGCCCTGCATCTGTCAAAATAGCTCCAGTGTCCATGCACACCCATCAAAAGGTGAATCAAAATAGATATATTTAGTAAGACTAGTTAGTCCGTTTATACTTCTGGGTTTTGTTGGGGTTTTTTGTTTGCTTGTTTGTTTTAAGACAGGGTCTTGCTCTGTCACCCAGGCTGGAGTGCAGTGGCCCACAGCCTCCTGGGCTCAAGCAATCCTCCTACCTCAGCCTCCTGAGTCAGAGTGGCTATGACTACAGGTGCATGCCACCACCCCATGCTAATTTATTTTCTCAAATTTTGTAGAGATGGGGTCTTACTCTGTTGCAGAGGCTAGTCTCAAACTCCTGGGCTCAAATGATCCTCCTGCCTCAGCCTCCCAAAGTGCAGGGATTATAGGCATGAGCCATCACTGTTGCATTTTTAATGACATTTACTGAGATATGATTCAAATATCACAACATCCTCCCTTTCGATGTGTACAATCAAGTGTTTTTAGTCTATTCATAGAGTTCTACAACCATCTCCATTATGTAATTGTAGAACATTTTTCCATCACCCCCAAAAGAAGCTCTGCAGTGCATTCTCCCTTCCCTTCTGCCTCTGGCAGCCACTCACCTGCTTTCTAACTCTGGTCTCTCTTGCTCTTACAAGGACACTAATCCTATCAGGAAGGAGGAGTCCCACTCAGGTGAGCTCATCTCTCCCTAATCACCTCCTAAAGGCCTCCCCTCCTCATACCATCATATTAGGGGTTAAGACTTCAACATTTGAATGAGGAAGCACAAACATTCAGTTCATAACAGGCTGATCCAAATAACTGTGATAAAACGGAGTTGCAAACAACACAATCTGTCTGCAAATCCATAGGCTGTGCTTTTAATAAACATCAAGTTGTAAAGATTGCTCTGATTCAGCCAGAGGATTATAGTCAGGGTCTGGGGCTATATTTAAGCCAAGGAGAGAAAGAAAAACTTACCAGTTGAAGTGACAGTCATGCTGTTGAGTAAAGACAGCATTCGTGGCAGGCGGCCATGGGATGTGGAGAAAAGAGGGCAGAATACACACGGGGACGTCTCCCAACATAAGACCCGCGTGAAGCTCGGGGTTCCAAATGCCACCTGCAGACACGTCTTAGAGGCCAAGCGCGGTGTAGGCGGTTCTCAAATGCACTTTGCTGTGCTTCTGCTGCCGGCACCGGCAAGGCCACTTGCCCTGACAACAACAATCACGACAGCAGGTAATAATACACTTGCCGCGTGAGCCAAGCATGGTGCTGCTTCAACAATGGCCCCCACTGATGGTGTGAATGCAACATTTAAAAATATACCAGCATGAATTGAGCACGAAAACTCAAGCATTTCAGTCAAATGAAGGAGGGAGGTCGTCACTACCCACCAACTGGGAGAATAAAGTGAAGCCAGCTGGTCACAGAGAGTGTTGGTGAGGAGGAGGAGCAATGGAAATGCTTCCGCTTTGCTGGTGGGAATGCAAAATGGTGCAGCCACGTTAGAAAAGAGTCTGGCAGCATGTTCTGAAACTAAACATGACTACCACCCTGCAATGCCACTCTTAGGATCTACCCAAGAGAAATGGAGACATATCCCTGCACAGACACACGTATACGAATGCCCCACCTGCATGATCCACAGCCACCCCAGCTGGAAGGGACCCGACGTCCATCTGCTGTGGATGAAGGAACAGATCGCACCACATCTACATTGTGCAGTATCTCTCAGCAGGAGACGGGCGAGCCACACGACACACAACGACATGTGTGCATTTCAAAGCATGCTGCTAAGCGAAAAACACCAGGCAAAAAATATTCATGCTAAATAATTTTATCAATATAAAAATCTAGAAATGGCAAAATAGAGTGAAAGAAAGCAGATGAGTGTCCACCAGGGGCCAGGCTTGGGGAGAGAGGATCAACTGCAAATGGGCAGGAGGCAGTGTTTTATGATGATAGACAGCTGCCAATATGCACCCCGCTGTACATGTAAAATGAGCGGGTTTTACTGAACATTAATTGATGCCTCAATAATGACAACACAAATAATTTTGTATGATATAATAAGTAAAGTAAAACTAAATAAAGCTGAGAAAAAGTTTTCAGAGGCAAAGTAGTGTGTTGTCTCCTGACGGAAATGCTACATGTTGGTGAATTTGATTAGAAAGTTTCTCGGAGTTCATGGCATCCATCCCTTGAGGGTCCTCGTGACTTCTGCAGCAAATCCTTAAGGTAGGGGAGTGTTCCAGGACACCGAGATCACCCATTCACCGGTGCACGCTTGCCGCAGGCCCTGGGCAGCGAGTCTGGTGCCTGACCAAACCTGTACCAATTGCAACTTTCTCCAGGAATTCAGAGTGGAGATTCGGGAATCAGAGAGGGTGTCTGTTCACACATGTCTGGAACTGAGATGAGAACACTGCATGGAGCAAGCAGGCTGGAAAACACAGAAAGCCAGGGCTCCCAGCAACCCCCAAGGCTCCCTGGCCTGCACTTCTGCAGACAGCCGACCTTGGCAAGGAAGCCGTGCCATCCCCCGGCCGACCCTCCCCAGGTGGGGCCCTGGAGTCCAGGAAAGACAGACACAAACCCTCACTGCCGTGGTGTTCTTGTGGGCCTCAGAGGCTGAGCCAAGCTGAGAGTCTGTTTCTGACCTGTCCCCATCTTCTCCGGGGACCTGCTGTCTCTCTGCGTTTCCATGGGCACTGCCTCTGCTTTCTAAGCAAAGTCTCACACTTGTGACCTCAGAGAGTGAAAACAAGGGACAAAGTCAGGGCCTCTAAAAGGCACTCACAAGGTTATTGCTATTCAAAGTCTTCATTATTTTATAGCCTTGTGCTTCTTTTTTTTATTAATTTAATTTCCATACGTTATTGGGAAACAGGTAGTGTTTGGTTACATGAGTGAGTTCTTTAGTGGTGATTTGTGAGATTTTGGAGTATCCATCACCCTAGCAGTATGCACTGCACCCAAACTGTAGTCTTCTATCCCTCATCCTCTTCCCACCCCTTCCCCCTGATTCCCCAAAGTCCGATGTATCATTCTTATGTGTTTGCAGCCTCATGGCCTAGCTCCCACTTATGAGTGAGAACATAGGATGTTTGGTTTTCCATTCCTGAGTTACTTCACTTAGAAAAATAGTCTCCAATCTCATCTCACCAGATCCAAAAATCAACTCACGATGCCCTGAGCTTCCTGAAACTTGCTGCCACCCTGCCTGTCTCTGCACAGGTCCGAGGCAGCAGGTCTTACTCACTCTTCCAGCTCTGGAACATGGGCTGAATCCCTTTCCTGGGTCCCGTCTACAGCCTCTAACCTGGTGCTTTCTTTAACTCTCTATTTCTTGTCTTGGTTTGTCATTATATTCATTCTCTCTCATGCCCAATACGTTCACAGAAGACGGGAAATTCAGTTTCTGTCTTCACCACCTAGCCCGACGCAATGCACAATTAAGTGCTTAATAAATGTCTTTTGATGGTAATAATGGCTATGTGGATGATAATGGTGCTGAACTCCCTCCTGGGAGAAGTTTGCACACTTTGAGAACTGGAATTGAATTATGAAATGGAAAACTCGGCCTCTGTATATCTTCGGTGAACCACAAGGTTAGTGGCTTAATGAAGGGTGGGATAATGGATGCTGTGCTGATTGAGGTGCTGTATTTCTGTGCTAAGTGTTCACCTCGGCTCAGAAGCGCTTAATTCTGCCCAGACGGTTTTAATTCCATGCGCTCCTACTTGTGAATTCAGAATAATGCAGTTCATTTGCGAGATAAATTAGTGTAGAAACACAATGTTCAAAATGGCAGGTAAGCTTTCTAGCTTCACATTAAGTTGGTAACAAGAGAAGCGTAATTTCATCAATTTCAGACTTTATTATTTTTCATTAAATATATATTTCTGATTATTGCATCACATGGCCTTTCCTTGTTGCGGTGCTCCGGGTGCCACATTCATTGCCGAGACCACAGTTCACCCATGGGGACATCACAGATTGGCTTCATGGAGAGAGGTAGGGGTGGAACCAGAGGGCTTTGCAGAGACCACAGTTCATCCATGGGGACATCAGATTGCCTTCATGGAGAGGGGCAGAGGTGGAACCAGAGGGCTGGACCAGCTGTGATTCCAGAAGCCCGTGGGAAGGTCTGCAGAACTGCAATCCATTTCAGGCAGTGCTGGCAGCAGGGACCACCCCATGGGCAGGACTCAAGCCAACTGGGAGCCAGGGGGCTGCTTATGAGGGAAGGGGTAGGCTGGAAATGGTGGCTCCTGCCTATAATCCCAACACTTTGGAAGGCCAAGGGAACAGGATCAGTTGAGCCCAGGAATTTGAAAGCAGCCTGGGCAACATAGTGAGACCTCCGTCTCTATAAATTAAATACAAAATTAGCTGGGTGTGGTAGTGTGCATCTGTCATCCAACTACCTTGGAAATTTAGCTGGGTAGATTGCTTGAATCCAGGAGATCAAGGCTGCAGTGAGCCCTGTTCATACCACTGCACTCCAGCCTGGGGCACAGAGAGACCTTGTCTCTCAAAAAAAAAAAAAGAATAAAAAATAAAATGGCTCAGAGCAGGAGTGAGGGTCAGGTACAGATGGGACCTTAGGGTACAACCTCGTGTTACAGTCCGAGTGTGCAGGGATGAGAGTCGGACGAGGGCTCCCAGCATGTGTGTTCATTCATGTGTCATTCCCTTCCCCAGTGTTTGCTGCACAATTGCTGTGCAACTCCTCTGTTCAGGGCTGGGAGATACAACCCAGCTATAAATGAGGCTCCCATGGCCCCAGTATTCTTGGGATTCCTTTCCAGGGTAGGGACCCAGGCCCCAGGTTGAAGTAGACAAGAAGTCCTGACTCTACTGCTGGACATGAGGGTCACGCACGGATGAAGGGGCAGTGGCACCCAGCTGCCCAGCTGGGAGGGCTAACCTTCCTGACCTGTGGTTGCTTCATCTGTAGGACAAAGGAAGAGAGTCACTCCCACACACAGCAGCCATGAAGAATCCATGGTGTGCCCTAGCACAGGAATGATACAGATGGACACAAAGATTAATCTTCCATTTTCTTTCAAACAATACTTCACCCACTCTCATTCCACAGAGAGAAGAACCTTTGTAAAACCTTTGTCTTAAATCGGGACCCAGCCATTCCTTGGGATGGACATCATTATATGTGGCCACTATTTATCTTGCCTTTTCCTGCTGTACCATCAAGCCAGGGGCTGTATAGGGCCACCCATCTCCATTCAGCAGGGAAGAAGGGCTTCCAACAGAGGTGCCCCAGTTCTACAAAATGTCAAGATCAGTTTTCTCCATTTTTCTTCAATATGACTCCACAGAGAGCTTTCTCGAAAGGTGTATTAGTCCATTTTCACACTGCTATAAAGAACTACCTGACACTGGGTAATTCATAAAGAAAAGAGATTTGACTCACAGTTCCACATGGCTGGGGAGGCCTCAGGAAACTTACAATCATGGCAGAAGGTGAAGGCAAAGCAGGCACATCCCACTGTGGCAGAGCAGGAGAGAGAGCGCGCAAAGGGGAAGTGCCGAACACCTTTCAACCAGCAGATCTCGTGAGAACTCACTCACTATCAAGAGAACAGCACGGAGGAACTGCGTCCGTGATCCAGTCGCCTCCCACCACGTCCTGTCCTCAACACATGGGAATCACAATTCAAGATGAGATATGGGTGGAGACACAGAGCCAAACCATATCAAAGGGTGTCTTCAATTTTCCTGGATCAACTTCAGAGTAAAGAACTGAATTGAACCCTCCAAAACAACCTACTGTAGATCTGCTATGCAGTAGCAAAGAAGAATCAAAATGTCAGTGTCTAATTAAAACCCATAAAGAAAAATTAAATTCCTTTAATGATGCCATTTATTGTCATGGATACTAAGGGTGGAAAACACAGATGAAAATGCATGAAGGAAATTTTGCACATAGTGAAAAATAGACGTTAGGAATCATAACTTGTGGTGTATTTATTCTACAAAGGACTTATAATTGTCTCATTTTATTCTGAATATATGCATCAATGATTTGTGTTAATATAGAGAATAAATGGTCCAGAATTTATTCTTTGAATTACATTTGTAGAGAATTTTTTCTTTCAGTAGTGAAATAGCAGTACAAGAGTTTGCAGCGCCATGCAAACAAAAAACACAATGCTTCTATTTAAAAGTATATACTGAAAATGTGTATTCTATATTTCAAAATGTAAGGATTTTCAAAGATGGAGTTTTCTGGGTTTGGGGGATGGAATAAGAGAACACCAGCCAAGCCAGGTTAGCGCTGAGCCCTGGATTTAAGCATAAAATATGAAGTGTGGTTTAAATCTCCCAGTCTACCCAATTGGAAGAGCCTCACATGGATTCGTTAAGAATTAAGTTAATTGGGTTTGCTGTAAGGTTGGTGTCCTTCCTGCTGGAAACTTTCCCAGGTCTTCCTCAGCGTTAGTGCCCACCAGCCTCCCCGGTCACCCTCTTAGCCCAGACTTTAATTAGCTCTGGCGTCCTCTTCATAATGATAAATGCAGAGATGATGAATCGAAATGCAAATGACGGTGAAGTGCCTCAGCCATCAGCGCTGAATATCATTAATACCTTCCCACTGTTAAATCGATCACTGTCATCCCTGGATGCCGGCGTGCGGCGGGGCACATGGCTGCCAGCCAGAATGCCTTCCAGAGCCCCGGCAGGCCGGGCTTGGTAGGGTTTTCCTCCCATATGCTTTTATTCATCTTTTGCAGAATATTTGTTTGGCAACCAGAGTTCCAATATATTTCCAGCTGAGATGATAACTATTTTGGGTCAATAAGCAAATAGCTAATTTAGAGCAAAATAAATACCAATAAACAACTGTTCCTTGAGCATCAAGATCTGAAATAAAGTCAATGTAATGAGTATATCTGACCCATTTCAAAACTGAAAGAGCTACTTTTAAGCTGTATATAATGTTGATCTTAAAGAGAAACTTCTATCTACAACCCCAATTTAAATGATTTTTTTTATTTCTTTCTCCCCAAGATCTTGGACCACCAAGTAGTGTTATGGCCACTGTGATAGAATTGATTCTCCCTGAAACTCATGTTTTCATAAGAATGAGATGCCTCTTTTCTAGGCAGGAGCCCCATAAAGTGCCTCAAAAACTCATGCCACTGACAGCTCTGGTCCTCTCCCCTGGCAGCTGAAAAACATTACCTACTCTTGCATGGAACTGGGCCTCATCTATCAATTTAAGGGTTAAGGTGTTGCTTTGGCCCTTTTATTTTAATTAGCTGAAAGGGTACACTGTAACACACACACACACATACACACACACACACACACACACACACACACACACAAAACTCAACCTCAGAAAAGCAATAAATTCTACCCATACCTCAATTTCTGATCCACCCCCCATTTCTCCAGCCCCCTCTCACTTCACTTCAGCCACACTTCTTTCCTCTCTTTCTCCACTCCTCCTGTGTGCTAAGTCATGTGACATCTCCAAAAGGAGCTTGGAGGTCTTCATGGCCAACACCCTGGAGATGCTCCTGGTGAGGGTGATATCGGGCACCATGTTACTTGAAAATCTGCCCCCTTCCCAAGCCAAAAGGTGACTCATTTTGATGCTGTTATCCAAGATTTGAGACATCAACACCTGGAGAGGTTTACCTGAGCACACAAGCTCAAGACATGTGGAATAGTCTATTGTGGGTATGCTAACAATTTTGCTCAGTCTTCAAGGAAAACTCTCAGTAGAGTGAGGCAAGAAAGTCGACCACACACTCTTGACTTTCTCCCCAAATCTGCTCCTTCCTCAGTGTTGGTTCCCTTCTCAGAAACAGATGCCACCATTAAGATGGCCTTCATTACAGAAATCTGAGGCCCTGGTGCACCTCCGTGCCACCTCCCTCCTGCACCGTGCCCATGTGGCCTCTCCTTCCTGTATCCCTCCAAACACATCGTTGCTTTGTCACTGCTGACTCCACCTTCATCCACCCTCAGTCTTCCCCATGAGCAGGTGCAGTAGCCTTGCCTGGATCCTGGCTTCTTTTCATGATGTCCCATTTTCCCCGAGATTCATTTTCCAACAGCAAGTCACAGTGACCCTGGGAGATGACTTGTGTCAACGGGAAATTCCCATGCTTAAAATATTTCAGAGGTTTTCCTTCTCCCTGAGAAAATCTAAACTCCCAGACTTGCCTCCAGAGCCTCCTGCCAGTGCCCAGGACTCCTTTCTGGACCCCTTGTGCCAGCCCCCTGCCCTCGTTCCTGCCCCTTGCACTCCCTTTCTTCACCCTGCCTGAGTCCTCGTCTACCTGAGGGCAGGTACACGCAACACCCTGTGCTACTAAGCTGGGAAAAAACCCTTCCGGGTATTTTATGTGACATCATGGAGGATAAATCTCATGCTGGGTAATAGCAGACGAGTGGTTCTAGCCTCACAGCAGACATGACCTCAGCAGTTGCTTGATGCCTTCTGCCTCAGATTTCTTATCTCTAACATGAAATATTAGCTACCTCTTAGGAAGGTTGTTAAGGATGGGGAATATGTGTGAAGGTGCTTGGACCCTTGGCACATAAACATGGTAAGTTTTTAATGGCTTTACTTCCTATTATCTTGATGGTCGCTGCAGGAGCATCACTGGGTCCCAGGAGCTTTCCTAGAACCGGTGATAAATTGTGTTTTCCAACAAATCTGATTGCACCACTGTCTTCCATCCCACATGCCCTTGAGCAGTAGGATCTTGCCCAGCTCCTGGTTCCCATCGTGAGATGAGGCTGTTTATCTGACCCCCATCCCTCTGGGTGGGCTCTAGGATTGCTCTCCTGGAGCAGCTTAGCCTGTGACACTGCGACAAACTGACGGAGACTTTTGAGAGCCTTGGGCTCCTTCTTCTTGCCCTTGGGAATGTTCGCTCTTGGATACTCCCTCTGGGATGCCACCCACTGTGTCCTGAGAAGTTCCAGCAACAGAGAGATCATCTTCCAAGCTCTGGTTGATATCCCAGCAGCCAGGCTACAACCAGGATCCACCGCCAGCCACGCCAGGGCGCCATCTTGGGTGTCCAGCATGGCGGAGCCTCAGGCGGGTCTAGCACCGGCAACATCTGACTGCAACAGCATGAGAGGCCCCAAGCGCCAACGGCCCAGCTGAGCCCTGGCAACCCTTAGGCTCCTGAGAGCTAGAGCTAAAGTGGCATCCTAACCCACCAAGCTTTGCTTTCGGCTATCAGAATAGATCCCCTCACAGGCCCTTGGGATATTGATGAGCTCAGCTCCACCCCGTCATGGTTTCTCACGGCATTTCTCAATTATCATTTCTCCCTTACGAGAACGAAATTCCCCTGAGGACAGGGACCACTTGTTTTTGTTTTCAGCACTGAATGGAGCCCAGTGCCCAGTGGGATCTCAAGAAACTTTTGCAGAATAAGTGAATGTGGATAAATGCTGCGTTCTGATCGTTGGTGACACTGCCTGGTCTCCTGGCCAGCAGGCTGACTTCAGTGAGTGATGATAGGCGGAAGCCCAGAGAGCTGGCTCCGGGGACCTCACGGGCTGAGAGCCTCATCGATCACAAAGGGCCAGCCTTCCAAACCCAGCCACGGGCTGCGCTCGACCCAGCCAGGTTCAGGCCTGTCTATTCTCGGGATGAATGTAACAGCCACTTCAATTAATTTTAAACGTTTATATTAGGAATAAATGCAACTTCGCAAAGGAAAATCTTAAGTGGCAAGGCAAAGAACTTATATTTTAGTTCCATTTTTAAAATTTCGGTGCATTTATTCTGCTTATCATGTTAATAATTTATAGACATGTCAGCTTAAAAAGACAATGAAGATAAACTGTTTCTCTTTCCCTTAAAGCATTATCTATAGCTGTAAGGTATCTTTTAGAATTACTGTTTTATTAAAATTAACATCTTAATATTACATTTTATAACAATACCTCCTTTTTTAATGAGATAATGAGAGATTATAAAAGCACCTTTATTTAAGGCCAAGTAATTTCTTCATAAAATAAATAAAGATAAATTAATTTCCATCTAACTATAGGTTGAATATTTTACTTTATTTGTATAATGAAAACAGAAAAATAGAAAGAGACAAATATTTTGTTACCTTGGTACCAACGAAGGTTTTGGCATCCTTTCTAGAGAATGCTAGCCAACTTCAATAACATCAGGAACATGAGGAAATAAATTAGACATTTTAATTGTGAGATGATAACGTGCTGATGGAAGAACTGGGAGTAAGCCAAAACAAATGTTAATGACAAAACAATAATCTAAGCAAAGTAAGAAACATTAGACTCTATGGGCTTCGAAAGAAAATAAAAAAAGCAAAATTGGTAATGCTTCTAAGGTTATGAAGCTCGTAAACTATAGCTGATATAAATTGTGAACGGAGTTGACAAGTTTATTATAGATAACGACGACTGCTTTAAGCAGTAAATCAGAAGCATAATTGGCTAAAATTTTAGGTAGCATGAATGTTTGATGTTTTAAGTAACTACAAGAAAATTGTATCTCTAAGGAAAGTAAAGAAATTTCAAAGTAAAGAGTCCACAGTGCCCACTCGTTGGTGACCAGCAATGAACCTTTACACCATTTCATACCATTTTCGTTCGGAATCGTGACCATGGTTGAGCGGTCTTGGATGAAAGAATTTTACTTGTCAGATTTTCCAAACAATAGGTCTGTTCTCAATACAATTAGTAAGTTGGCAGAGGTGCGAGCCGGATGGAAGCTGCTGATGCCGTGAGAATTGATTAGCCCTTGATCTCTACCATCCCGGGATGCAACCACAGGCATTCAGATGTGACTATGCATGGTAGCCAGCAGTGGATATTCTGCCCTGGTTTTGCCGCTTCCCTGGGCGTGCTGCATGCTTGACTGTCTCCCCCACCCAAAGTCAGACACAGGACAGTACCGATAGTTGCAGAGAACATGACATAGAGAGCTCAGATGGCTTTGTGAACTCTCACTTGGGCTAACTGGCTTTTAATCAGCTCTATTGGAGTGTAACTGACATACAAAAAAATTACACATTTTAAGTGTACAGTATGATGTGTTTTAATAAACATGCACTTCTTAGTAACTACTTCCCTCAAGATGCTGGAGATTTCTCAAGTCCCAGAAAGCTTTCTCAGGTCTTTGCCCCACCGAAAGACACCTCTCAGATCAACACTGATCCCATTCCTAGTAGTCCAGATTGATTTTGCCTGTTACAGAAATTGACATAAATGGGACTGCTTAGTATTTATTCCTGTGTCTGGGCTCTTTTGCTCAACATAACGCCTGTGAGGTTCACTTATGCTGTGTGTGCTGGTAATTCATTGTTTTTGTTGCTGAACATTCTTCTGTTGCACCAATGCCCTGAAATTTGTTTATCTATCCATCTACTGATAAACAAGGGTGTCATTTCCAATTTGGGGATATTATAGATACAGCTGCTTTGAACATTTTTTTACAAGATATTTTTACGGGCATAACTTTCTCTTTCTTCTAGGTAAATAGTTAGGAGCTGGTCATATAGTAAGTGTATAGTAAATATATGCTTGACTTTATAATTGTTATGCAAAATGGCTATGACATTTTATACCCTCACCAGCAGGAGATGAGACTTCCATTAGCTCTGTCCACATCAACATCTTTCACTACGAGTCTTGTAAAGTTCAGTGGGATTGGGGATCATTGTGAATGGACTGTGAATATATGTGACAACTTATTATACTGAGCACCTTACACTTGCTGGTTGGTCACTTACATGGTTTTTTTTTTTTTTGTGAAATGACTATTTAGATAGTTCACTCATTTTTATTAGGGTGTTTATCTCGTTACAAAATTTTTTATTATTGTTCATTTGCATACATGTGTGTATATCTATGTGGATACATGTGTATTACACAAATGTTTGCATTACATACATATATATATGTATATGTGGAGTGTTGTACAAACACATGTGCATACATATTAATAAATATGTATGTAGAAATTCTGGATACAAATCTTTGGTCATATATATGTGTTGTGACCATTTCTCCCAGGCTGTAGGTTGATTTTTTCATGTCCTTAACATCATCTTTTGAAGCTTTTTTCTTTTTTTGAGACAGGGCTTTGCTCTATCACCAAATTTGGGGTGCAGTGGAGCCATTATAGCCCACTGCTGCCTGGGCTCAAGCAATTCTCCCTCCTTCCTCCTCGGCCTCCCAAGTAGCTGGGACTATGCCACCACGCCTAGCTGTCTTTTGAAGATCTTAACATTTTAAAATTGAAGATATGTGGTTTATTATTTTGCTTTATAGCTGTATAACCAAACCAACTTTCCCATGTTAATTTTTGCATGCTATATCTGTCTCTCATCCTTTTACTTTCAATGATTGTCTTTATATTTAAAACACATTATTTGGAGACAGAATTTAGTCAGATCTGGCTTTTCCAATCAGTCTAAAATCTCTGTCTTATATTTTCGTGTAATGAGTCCATTGATTTTAATGTACTTGATATGACTGTTAAATCTACCATTTTACTCTTCAGTCCTCATTTATTCCTTTACTCTTTAACTCTGTTATTCCATTGCTATTTTGTTTGAAGTAATAAAATAGTTTAATATTCCTGTCAGTTTCACCTTTTAGCTTCTAATCTACAATTATTTATTATCATTATTGGCAGTTATCTAAGGCCAATAATAAACATCCTCAACTTACTAGTCTACTTAAGTTCAATATTTTACTTTCTCTCACTTGAAACTTTTTACGTTATGCCTGATATTGCCTGCATCTCACTTTAAATATGTCATAAGTTTGCTCTATATAATCCTATATACTTCTTCCTTATTGTTTTTTAAATTACCATATTATGTGCATGTGTGTGTCTGTGTGTTTGTGTGTGTGTGTGTGTGTATATATATATATAGGGGTGTGTGTGTATATATATATAAAATATATAATATATACTTCTGCAGAGATAAAACCCACATCATACAGCGCTGTAGTTTTTTTCTCTGGCAAAAGTCAGTTGTATTTTAAATAGATTATTAAAGAAAGAAAAGAAATTATTAAAATTATTTTATATTCATCTCATTCATCTCTTCAGATTCCACTTTCAATATATTCTTCCCTGTGCATTCATGTCCATCGTATATAATGTCCCTTCAGCATTCCCAGATTTTTAAAATCTTAAAATGTCTTTATTTCACTCTTATTTTTAAAAATATTATATTTGAATATAGGATGTCTTTTTCTCTTCCTCTTAGCACTGTAAAGACGGTGTTCCATTGTCACTGGTCTCCATTGTTTCTGATAAAAAATTAGTAATATTCTTATCCTTGTTCTCTGTACCCCTTCTGCTGTTGTGTTTTATTTTGTTTCTTGGCTTCCTTCAAGACTGTCATTTTATCTTTGTTTTGGGCTATTTGGCTATGATGTATCTAGTTGTGGTTCATTTTCAGTCCTTCTGTCTCTCTCTATCTCTCTCTGCATCTTTCTGTCTGTCTCCCACACTCCTACTAGACACACACACACACACACACACACATACGGGATTCACTGATATTTTTGGATCTGTTAGTCAGTGTCTTATAAATCAAAATCAAATTCAGGAAGATTTAGTAATTTTTTCTCAAACATATTTTTTCCTACCCCAAACTCACTTTCTGTTCCTTCTGATGTTCCACTTCACTGAATGTTAGACCATGTAATAATTTTATGCAAGTCCTGAGGCTCAGTTTAATTTTCTCCAAGTCATTTTCTGTTTCATTTTAAGAATGGGTAGTTTCTTTTTTTCTGCCTTCAAGTAAAACCTTTTCTCCACATCATCTACAAGCTACTAAGAGCATCCATTGGATTTTATTTGTTATTTTTTCAACTCTGAAATATTATTTTGATTTTTATACTGCTTATTCTCTACTCGGATCCCTTCATTATTTGATTATGACCATACTTTTCTTTACTTCATGAGACTGTGTGGGTATGCATGTACACATATCTGTATCTGTAGCCATAAATTCTTTGGTGGCTAATGGTATTTTCTTTTTTCTATATACCTTAATTATTTTTGAAGGAATATGCTTTAGAAATTCTGGCCTTCATTTTCTTTCCCTGAAAGATTATGATTCTTATTTTTGCAGGCAGTAAATAGCTGCCTAATTTCATTTAACTTGTGCAGACTTGGTCTGGCACTTTGTTAGGGTAGATCCAGAACATGCCTTGCTCTGGCTGATGCTCCTTGCTCCTTAGCTCAGCCTTTCTGATGTGTCTGCTGGATGTCAGGGGCATAAGGAAGGTCTTCAGAGACCATCCCACTCTGGCAGGGCAGAAACTCCAAATGCAGCCTGCATCCTCTCTTAGCCATTGCTGCCCCAGCTCCAGCATCTCCTTTCTCATCTCAGGTCCATAGCAGCTGCTGTGTGCCAAGCCTCAGAAGTTCTTTCCCCACATCTGTGCAGCCCAGCTTCTAGCCATGGACTTGCAGGGGAACTCCATATGGAATTCTGAGATCCCTCACCACAAAGCTCTCTTGTCTCAATGCCTCATCCCACAGATTCACACTAGTCTTGGTGACTTAAATGCTGACCTCTGCCTCCTCAATTCAGTGGGATCTTCTTACTTTGCAAAAACCAGCACATTTTTTCTACAGCTGTGGATTGTCCCCACATGAGAGTTGGGTGACTGTGGAGTTCACATCCTGAGTTTAGCTTCTTTTTCTACTCCCTGGACATTGGCTGAACAGCACTGTCTTATCTCATCTGTCCATTTGTACAGCTGTTCACAGGGGGAAGGCTATCAGTTACTCCATCATGGATGTGAAATTCTGACCTGAAAATTTTATGGTGACAAATGAGCATTTTGGGGGTAAAGAGAAATGATTTGGATGTTTCAGGAAGTAACAGATTTGTATTATCTCATCTAAAGCTGCAATAAGAGAAAATGAAGTAAAAATGTAACAATTAGCTGCTTAATTTATTCAATGTAGATAACTGATTCTAGTAATTATGTTCTCAGAGTTAAATTGTTTGGCTTGAAATAATCGAGTTGACTCTTCTTGATTAAATAACATGATATTTACTAGGTCGGCACTTTGCCTAGTGTCAGGTAGACATGGTTTGGGATACCATCTTTGGATGAGGAAATAATTAGTCCCTACATTATTTTCTCCATTCTCTCATTAATTTATTATCAGCCCCAGTTTCATATGTGCCATTAGGCCAATTATTTCTCTTGATTTAAGAACTTCTCTTTTGTTCACATGGAATCATAATTCAGATGGAATTTAATTGTTAATATATATATTTTCTCAAGTTTTAACTTCAAATTTTCATTCTTTGCTGTTTCCATGCCTTCCAAATGATTCCCTGTGGAGAAAGTGACAAATTCAGTGACATTGACAGGGTGATCCCCATGGAGAATTGGTGTCCAGTGGAAGTGCTTTGGGTCACAACTGCAACTAGTTGTGTGGAACACAACACCAATACTTCAACGTGCGCATTCACAGTTCCATTCTCATTCTGCTTTTTAAATTGTTTTAAGTTTCAGCATAAGTATATAAACATCGAAAATGACGATTTCTGCTTTTGTGCAGAAGTTTCAAAATGGCTTGTCGTGACTGAAGTCTCTCCCTGCTTACTTGCTTTGGTGTTGAAGAAGCGTGACTTCTACTGATACTCCCCATTTAATGAGTCATTCATGCATCTCACATCTGGGCGACAATAATTGTGGTAAGTGTGCACTGTGCTTTTGACCTTCTAGAAGCTTATAGAACAAGAGAGAAACACAAGATAGCATGAGAAAATAGGGGAAAGCAGCACATGTTTGGGGCTAAAAAATGAGTGGTCTTATAGAGACACTTTGCATGTGTTGGGCAGGGTGGGGGTAAGCTTCAGGGAAAAATAGGAATCGTGCCCTCCCTTCCTGCTTGTCCGAGGGCATGTAGGACTATGAGGTGGGACAGTCATGGCCAAGGATCCTGCGGTGGTGAGAGTGAGCAGAGCTGTAGCTCCGTGTTGAGGACTTGTGCTGGGATGTCCCATCTAGAGCGCAGAAGGGTGCCCCCCAGGATGCAAAGGCACCCTCAGGTCACTGGGAGTGAGATGTCTGCACCTTCTCCAGAGTCCCCTCCTGACCATTCACATCGCTCCCAAAGAACTGGCCTCTGTGGCATTGGGCCACTCCCTGTCCACCAGCTCTCTCTGCAACTCCACACCCTGGCAGGGGCCACCAGATCATAAGCAGACACCATGGACATCAGAGAAACTGTGCCCCGATGCACCCATCTGGCTGTCCTGGTGCCCCAGCCACGGGGTGTGGCCATGAGATGGACTTCTTCATGAAGTCTTCTGTTCCCGCTGGACCAAGCCTGGCCCCCTGGACCCTCCTGGATGTGTCTTCCCTGGGTACACCTCTTCCTTCACACCTGCCTCTTTGCTTATTCCTGCAGACACTTCCTGCCCACACATACTTCTCTGAAAATAAGTCCCTCATGCCAAGTGACCATTCTTCCTGGGTCTAGCTCTGAAAACACATCAGGTCACTCCTCTCCTTGTTGATGAAGGCCATGATCTGGCCAGTCCAGTGTAGCATCTATCGGCCTTAGACAACCTGGAACCAGGGATAACTGAGGATGAAAACACTCTGCTGAAATATACAAAACCTATCACCTGACGCTGAGGCCACCAGGCTGGGTATAGAGCGTGAGTAAAGGCCATCATCCTCGAGCTGCTGATTGGAGCTCCATGGAGCTCCTCCTGCCAATACTCCACTCAGGTGAGCCACACCTGCAGCATCTCATGTGCTGATGCTCGCCCTCTGCCCTGCTTCCTGTGTTATCAACACAGCTGATCTTGTCTGCCATTTAGGAACTAGGTTATTTGACCAAACTGAATCACACAAACATGCAACTCTCTGATTTCTGTTACCACAAATAGTGTTATAAGTCAGTACAAGAGGGTTCTTGTTCTTATTTGCATAGTGCTTTCCACGTTCCAATCTCAGACAGGCGCCGAGGCTCACCTCAATCCCCACACTTCATGTGGAGAAGGGGTGTGGGGGGCTCAGGGAGTAGGTGACTCATGCAGGGTTACATGCTGCATGAGTCAGGGGACCAGGATGTTGGATGCTGTAGAGCTGGGGTGATTGACAGCCTGAGGTGTTCACTCTCAAGCATGTATAAGCATGGCACCTGCTGAGTCTTAATGGTGAGATGGCAGCAGAGCCTCTCCTGTGTGGTTCCATCCCATCACACTGTGAGCAGCATCCAGAGTGCAGCATGGCTCTAGTGAGGCTCACCTGCCTGTCCCCACTGCCTGCTGCAGGCCAAGCAGAACAACTGCACTTGCGATGCTGCGCCTCCACATTGAGATCCACCCTGACCCACAACGCACTAGGCTACCAGACAATCCATTTCTACATGCCAATTAAAGACAGCAGTATAGACGTGTCGAGGTTTGACATTCTTTGTTGAAGACTCAGAACACGGTGATATCTCTTTGGGGAAGTCATTGACATTTTTGCTGTTCTGAAAACCGATTCTAAACAATAAAAGCACATTTTAAGAATCACACAGACACTCAGTTCCACAAAAGTATTTACACAAACACATGCAGGCTGCCTCAGGGACTGTGCAGCCTCTCTGTGTCCAGCTCCGGAGCCACAGAAGCAGATCGTGGCATGACGAGCCTCCCCTGGGGCTGCTCTGGGCACAAGCCAGGCCCAATGGTCCACACTATGTTAACAGTAGTTCTCTCTCAGAGGCAGAATTACGGGTGATTTTCACTTTTTAAAAATGAGCATATAGTACTTTAAATTCCTCATTACAATGAGCATATAGTACATTAATTATCAGAAAAATATAAATTCTATTTCATTTTAGAAAAAAAAGAAGGAAATCAATTGCATAAGATCAATCTATGGCTTCTTCTGCAGTTTACACTGAGCCAGCGAAATTCTAAATTGCATTCATACAGGGCAAACATCATAAGAATTATGAGAATTATGATGATCAAAAATGCATTTATAAGCTCATTTTAAAATATATATATATATCATGCCTGTGTTTACATGTGAGTGTCCAAGGATGTCCTAACTTCGGAGTTAACTTTACTTAACATCAAAGAACAAGTGGCTTATTTAAAAGGGAGGAACGCAAGCAATACTTTCATTTTTCTTTTTGCAAGATGTGGACCTCTGCTATTATAAAAGAAAGAGAGCCAGCTAACCTAATAGGCCTTTTATTTGCTAATCAAACCTCTCATTAACAATTAATTGGATCAAAAGTTCATAGGCCATTATTGCTGTGTCAATTAGATGCGCAGGCCTGGGAGGCTGAAACGGAATGACCCGCTCGGGTGATAAATAATTTCCAACAGCGACTCGCCTTACTGCAGGCCGCCTGTGTGGAGGTCAATATCCCGGCCTCAGCGGCCAGCACAGGCTGTCCTGATGACAAGAAAAGATGCAGCCTCTCTTATCGCACATGCTAATTTAAGCTCCGTAATCTAAAACGTGTGAAACACCATCTAGGGGCAAACAGGAGATGCCGTCGCTGTGTCGTTACTAGAGCCCTACAAATGGTTGTGTGCTCTTCACAAGAAGAAAAAGAAACAGGAGAAGAAAAAGAACTTGTCAAGCTTGAAGGGCTGCACAGGCTTGCAATCACGAGATATCGTGGGCCATGGGCTGCCATGTGCAAACCCCGATAAGGTGGGATCTCCTGACAATGTCATCAACATAGAGACGGATGCATCTGCTTTATATCATCCTTAGTTCAAGTTTAACTCATTTATTGATTTCCGCCCTTCAGTAAGGAAAAAAACTTTACTTAGCGTTGGAGTCTGAAATGTTACATTATCTCAGAGATTGTTATTCCACACCAAACTCATCAGATGCCCTCATGAGTCATGTTGCAGTCATGTTGTTCCCTGGACAAAAATAAGATAGCATCTACAAAATTACAAGTTAATTGAAGCAGGAGAAAGCTTGTGCTATTAAAAGTTCTAAAGGATAAATGTGAAATACAGTTGAGTGTTCGTTCTCAGCACTGGGATTAACTTACAGCTCTTTCCTCTCTCTGTTTTTTTTTTTCTTTT